>NW_022589754.1:7238217-7263045 GCF_004348235.1 Phoca vitulina | reverse complement strand
ATATATATATATATATATATATATATATATATATATATATATATATACACACACACATATATATATACATATATATATAAAATCCCTGCAAACACATTTTAGATTTATGACCTCCAAAGCTGTAAGGTAATAAATTTGTTTTTTAAGCCACTAAGTTTGTGGCAATTTGTTACAGCAGCAACAGAAAACAAACACAGACTTTTGGAATACCTAAATACATACATTTTTTTTGTCTCTTTCCTAAAGATTTTGCTTTTTGATTTGTCATCTGAATTGTATGTAGAGTAAACTGACCTAAACTCCGCACTTTTTAAAATATTCTGGGGAAAAAAATAAATATTCCGGGGAAGGGCTTCTAAAGTACAAATTCTAATTTAATGGGCCTGGGGCTGAACCTGGAATTCTGCATTTCTAACAAATTCCCAGCTGATGCTAACACTGCTGCACCTCAGATAACACTTCGAGTAGCAAGATGTTAAAGTAAATCATCAATTACAGCCCTCCTTAGTGCTGACATGGTAATTTAGTCATATTATGATTGCTCTTTATTCCTAAAGCTACTGAAATGAGTTATTTAAAGGGACAGAAGCTGAAATTAAAGCAGGGTATTTTCCTTATGAGGGAAGAATGGAAAAGTTTTATCTTTATTTTTCTCATCTGATTCTTCTTCAGATGAGCTGTCACATAAATTTGGAAGTGAAGCTTACTCATACTTGTTGATTATGTTGTATAAAATGAGAACACAACCAGCTGGTAAAATGGCTGTAGATACAAATGAAATGGAATATTTTCTTTTTTAAAAAAATTAATTTAAATTCAATTTAGTTAACATATAGTGTATTATTAGTTTCAGCGGTAGAATTTAGTGATTCATTAGTTGGATATAACACCCAGTGCTCATTATATCAAGTGCCCTCCTTAATGCCCATCACCAATTACCCCATTCCCCATTTACCCTCCAGCAACCCTCAGTTTGTTTCCTATACCTAAGAGTTTCTTGTGATTTGCCTCCCTCTTTGTTTTTATTTTACTTTTCCTCCCCTTCCTCTATTTTCATCTGTTTTGTTTCTTTAATTCCACATATGAGTGAAGTCATATGGTATTCATACTTCTCTGACTGACTTATTTACCCTCTAGTTCCATTCATGTCAGTGCAAATGGCAAGATTTCATTCTTTTTGATGGCTGAGTAATATTCCATTGTATATACATACCACATCTTCTTTATCCATTCATCTCTCCATGGATATCTGGGCTCTTTCCATATATTGGCTTTTGTGGACATTGCTGCCATAAATATTGGGGTGCATGTGCCCGTTTCAATCACTATGTTTGTATCTTTTGGATAAATACCTAGTAGTGCAATTGCTGGACCATCAAGGGTAGCTCTATTTTGAACTTTTTGAGGAACTTCCATACTGTTTTGCAGAGTGGCTGCACCAGTTTGCATTCCCACCAACAGGGTAAGAGGGTTCCCCTTTTCCACATCCTCGCCAACATCTGTTGTTTCCTGAATTATTCATTTTAGCCATTCTGACTGGTGTGAGGTGGTATCTCATTGTGGTTTTGATTTGTATTTCCCTGAAGCCAAGTGATGTTGAGTGTTTTTTCATGTATCTGTTGGCTACTTGTAGGTCTTCTTTGGAGAAATGTCTGTCCATGTCTTCTGCCCATTTCTTGACTGGATTTTTGTTATTGTTGCTGTTTTTTTGGGGTGTTCAGTTTGATAAGTTCTTTATGGATTTTGGATACTGCCCTTTATCCGATATATCATTTGTGAATATCTTCTCCCATTCCGTAGGTTGCCTTTTAGTTTTGTTGACTATTTCCTTTGTTGTGCAAAAGCTTTTTATCCTGATGAAGTCCTAATAGTTCATTTTTGGTTTTGTTTCCCTTGCTTTTGGAGATGTGTTTAGCAAGAATTTGCTGTAGCTGAGGTCAAAGAAATTGGTGCTTGTGCTCTCCTCTAGGATTTTGATGGATTCCTGTCTCACATTTAGGTCTTTCATCTGTTTTGAGTTTATTTTTGTGTATGCTATAAGAAAGTGGTCCAGTTTCATTCTTTTGCATATGGCTGTCCAATTTTCCCAGCACCATTTGTTGAAGAGATTATCTCTTTTCCATTGGATATTCTTTCCTGCTTTGTTGAAGATTAGTTGACCATAGAGTTGAGGGTCCATTTTGGGGTTCTCTATTCTGTTCCATTGATCTATGTGTCTGTTTTTATGCCAGTCCCATACTGTCTTAATGATTACTACTTTGTAATACAGTTTGAAGTTCAGAATTGTGATTGCCTCCACTTTTGGTTTTCTTGTTCAACATTACTTTAGCTATTCAGAGTCTTTTCTGGTTCCATGCGCATTTTAGGATTGTTTTCTCCAGCTCTGTGAACAATGCTGGTGGTATTTTGATAAGGATTACATTGAATGTGTAGATTGCTTTGAGGAACATAAACATTTTAACAACGTTTATTCTTCCAATCCATGAGCATGGGATGTTTTTCCATCTCTTTGTGTCTTCCTCAATTTCTTTCATGAGTGTTTTATAGTTTTTAGAGTAGAGATCCTTTACTTCTTTGGTTAGGTTTATTCCTAGGTATCTTATGGGTTTTGGTGCAATTGTAAATGGGATTGATTCCTTGATTTCTCTTTCTTCTGCCTCATTGTGTACAGAAATGCAACAGACTTTTGTGCATTGATTTTATGTCCTGTGAATTTGCTGAATTCCTGTATCAGTTATAGCAATTTTTTTGAGGAGTCTTTGGGTTTTCTACAAAGTGTATGATGTCATCTGTGAAGAGTGAAAGGAATATTTTCAAAACTGGTTATTCTGTTTGAAAATAACAGGGAATATAGAAGTCTAGACCTCAATATGAAAACACAATCTGGTATGTAAATGCAATTTAAATTGAGTGACAGATCTTTGTGGCATAACTCTGTTACTTAGTACTTCTCCGGCAAGTCCCTTCTCTCTACTAAGCCTCAGTTTCTCCATCTATAAAATGAGGGAGTTGCATTCTATGTTCTCTAGAGGCTGTTACTAGTGTAAGGGGCCATGGTAGCAATATATCTTAAATGAAGTAGCTGTCAAATAAATAAATAAAATCTTTTAAAAAAAAGGGGGGGGGGGCGCCTGGGTGGCTCAGTTGTTAAATGAAGTAGCTGTCTGTATAAAAAGTTGGACTAAAAATCTGCCCATATGGTTTTCCTGAAGAAGAAAATATCCCCATCAATATTGGCAATGACTTTCTTTTTCCTCTAGGTAAGTGTTATGGGATCATCTATTACTACTAAACAATGTTTTACTCTCTCTTAATAAAAATCCTCCAGCACTCACACACACAAACACACACACACATACACACACACACACACACCCATCTACTTCAAAGAGTGTAAATAAATCTTCCTAAAATAAAATTTCCAAAGTAAAATAAAATCTCTATTTCTTTTTTTAAAGTTTGTATTTATTTAAGTAATCTCTACACCCAACATGGGGCTTGAACTCATGACCCCAAGATCAAAACTCACGTGTTCTTCTGAGCCAGCCAGCCACCCCAAACTCTCCATTTCGTTAAATCCAGAAACTGTCTTTCGCTTCTTAAGTTAATCACTTTCATTGGCAAGGAGTGATCTTCCCCAATTAAATTTGAGCTCAATTTCTCCTGTTGAAATTCTTTACAGCTCCCCAGACAGCCATTTTAAAACCTTACTCTGAATGAAGTTGTGACCAGTTTTGAATCTTAGTAAGGAATGGTTCAGAGATCTAAGTGTATACTTCAGAAACATGGCACAGGCTTCTTTCTATGAAAAGGTTACTATAGATTAAGCACTCAGAATTCTGATTTTAGTCTGACACATTTTTTTAGGATCAAATATCCAAATAAATTTCACAGGCAAAACTTTGTTAGTTGTTATGCAGGGATATCAAGGAACAGTATTTAATTCTTCACTTTTACTAGCTTGAAGTCACATAAAGACATAAAAGTGACCTAGAAGCAGTTACCAAATAGCATGCAAATAAGTGTTAAGAAAAAATACAGTTGAAATCCCTGTGTACCAACAGGTTCCAGAAGAAAGGTATGATCAGAGTGTGTTCAAGTTAAGGAAAGTACTTCTTCCCTTTTTAAAACTAAGATTAATTGAGTATCTATGATGTCCTAGGCACTGCACAAAGCACATATATGTATTATCTTATTTAACTCTCATAAAATACTTGAGATGTCAATATTATTAGTGTCATTTTAAAGATAAGGTAACTGAAACATGGATGATTAACTGGCCCAAGTCATACAGCTAGAAAGTGGCAGATCAGGGACTAGAACTTAAGTCTCTCACTTCAAAATTTGTTATTTTAACCACAGTGTATTGGTGCAGTGTACATACTGATTTAAATTAAACTAAGGAAATCCTGGTAGATATTTTACACACAGAAAATCATTATCTTAGATTAATAGGACAAGGTGATACTGGAATTAAAAAGAATCTCATATTACAGATGAAGAAACTGAAATTTATATAGAGAGAAATGACTTGCTCAAAGTCACAATACTAGTAACTGGAAAGATTATTATTAGAATCCAGGTTTTCTGACTTTTAGTAACTATTTGCCCTACCTTACTACTTTTGTTCAATATATTTTTATACACAGTGTTTCTGTCTAAGGTAGTCTTAACTCTGTTATAACAGTTACATGCAAATAAATGCATATGATTCAGCATATTACTCCTACCACCCTGATTTACTCTAGAATGAAAATCACTTTTCTTATGGATACTCAAAGCATGAAATTTACAAAAGACAATTAAAAGTAACCAAGCCAACAGCTTACATTCTTCTGATTCCCATGAACATTAGCATGTTCTGCATTTAGTTCTCCTAATTGTCTCAGTCGCTGCCTCAAATACTTTTAGTGCCTGGCTATGATGATTTATGAATGCTGTCTCCTAAGAAACTGACAAGGTTGCCACTGAACCTGACAAAAGGCTGCCAAATGAAAAAGAGATTTCACATAATGGTCCTAATTCTTTTTAGACAAGTGTTACAAAGTGAGAATTTTCTTTAGTGCTCTCAGTAACATCTATTGCCGCCCATATTCTCATTTTGTGAATACAAAAGATATGACAGGACATCAGTCAGAAGTGGTATAATTAGAAAAGCAGTTGTTTTTGTGTAAGCTTTGATTTGCTATGTAAGATAAATGTAACCTTAAAATGAATGCTGAGGTGCCTTTGTGGCTGAGTCAGTTAGGCATCCAACTCTTAATTTCAGCTCAGGTCATGATCTCAGGGTTGAGAGATCAAACCCACACTGGGCTCAATGCTGGGCTTGGAACCTACTTGGGATTCTCTCTCTTCCTCTTCCTCGGTCCCTCCCCCTTCCTCCTCTCTTAAAAAAAATTAAAAAATGAATGCTGGAAATTACCAGAAGCTGGGAGAGGCAAGGAACAGATTCTTCCTTTGAGCTTCCAGTGGAACAAGGCCCAGCTGACCCCTTGGTTCAGTCCAGCAATATTCATTTCAGACTTAATTTGCAATGATAGTGCAAAAAACACCCATATATCCTTTATCCAAATCCACTAATTTTTAACATTTTTCTTTGTTTTATTAGTTATTTTCTTTCACACTACACACACATATATATGCACACAATATATTTTTCTGAGCTCTTTGAGGGAAAGTTGCATACCTTACCACTACATACCTCAGTGTACATTTATGAGGAGCTAATACATTCTTTTATGTCATCACAGTATTTTTATACCTTCAATAAATTTAACATTGATGCAACACATTTATCTAATCTATCATCTTTATTCCAATTTTGTCATTTCACACAATAATTTCCTTTATAAAGACATTTTTTTCTCAAGTCAAGGATCAGGTATTAATAAATTTTTGTGTGCCTCCATCATCCTTGCCACTCTTCTCAAAATGCATTTAGTCATCTTCATCAATATTCTTTCAAAGCAATCTGCTAAGATATAAATACATTATTCTAAGGGTGGTCTGATCAGTAAAAACAAAAGAGGACTTATTAACCTCCATTATCTTATGTCATTTATTTATTTTAGGTGACTAAGTCTTTTATTTTTTAATTTATTATTTATTATTTTTATTTCTAAAATTGTATTTTATTATTATTTTTTAAAATTAACATATAATGTATTATTTGTTTCAGGGGTACAGATCTGTGATTTATCAGTATTACACAACCCCCAGTGCTCACTACAACACATACCCTCCCCAATGTCCATCACCCAACCACCCCATTCCTTCACCCCCCTCCCCTCCAACAACTCTGTTTGTGTCTTAAGATTAAGAGTCTCTTACAGTTTGTCTCCCTGTTTGGTTTTGTCTTGTTTCATATTTTTCTCTCTTCCCCTATGATCCTCTGCCTTGTTTCTTAAATTCCGCAGCTACTCCTATACCCTTGACAGAAGAATGGTCCTCCTCTATTGGGGAAGGTCATCCTCTTCGACCTAGCGCACAGCTTTGGGAGGGATGCACATGAAGCAGTGAGGGAGGAAGGGGACACCCGCTTAGTCAGCCAGATCAGCCGAATCAACCCTGGCGATCAGTGGGGTGACAGATGTAGCAGCCAGATCGCCCTCACATCCTTACATATCTCTTTAAAAAAAAGCTCTATCAAGATACAATTTCCAAACCATAAATTTCACCTACTTACAGTGTACTGATTTTTAGTATTTTTACAGAATTGTGCAACTACTACCATTATCTAATTTTAGAGCATTTTCATCATTCTGAAAAGAAATACCATACCCTCTAGTAGTTATATCCCTCTCCCACAGCACCCGACCTCAAGGCAGCCACAAATCTACTTTCTGTTTCTATACATTTGCTTATTCTGGTTATTTCATATAAATGGTGTCATATGATATGTGGTCTTTCTCAACTGGCTTCTTTTACTTGGCATAATATGTTCATCCATGTTGTAATATGTACCAGTACTTCTTTTCCTTTTAGTGTCAAATAATATTGCATTGTAAGAATATGTCACATTTTATTCTTCGGGTGATGGACATTTGAGTTGTTTACATTTTTTTTTGGCTATTATGCATAATGCTGCTATGAATAATTATGTAGGACATGTTTTAAATTCTTTTGGATATATATTTAGGAGTGGAATCACTGGGATATATGATAACTCTATGTTTAACATTTTGAAGAACTGCCAAACTTTTTTTCCAATTTCACTATACAAAACTTCATATTTTATTAGGCTGTTAACTCTAGTAATTCCATGTTTGATTTCTGAAATGTAATTACAGTGACATTAGCAATTTTGCACAGATATCTGGAAAGTTCAGAATTCTTTGTATAGATTTCTGCTTGGATACTTTTACTCTGTAGCTATAAAATTATTACATTTATAACATATGTGATATTAGTAGTAGTTTCTACAATGTTGTCTATTAAATTTTGTTTATAAACTATTTTAATTGTCAAACTTTTTAGAGTTATTTCAGAGCTTTTAAAATGTTCTGGTGAATGCCTTTACAGAACCGTTTACTTCTCTGTTGTGAATGTTTTGACAAGACCCAGAAGAAAGGCAATTCTTGAGAATTCTCCAATGTGATTGTAAAGCCAAAGTGCCGGAAATCCCATTTCAAAGACGGTTTTCCTGAAGCTTCCTAAACAAATTATAGTCTCCAGAGGTGAGTCTCCTTCTGATTAGTTGAACGTAAGCAATTAGTCTTGGAGATAGAATTGCTCGCATTCCTTCCTCCCAGCCACTTCCCAAGCACTAACAGCAAACTTTGACAAAGCAAGAAAGAACAAGGTCTGCTATTCTCCTTGCACAGACAGGGCTCATTGCCACATCTCTGCTTTTGTTCTTGATCTTCACTCTTTTATGTGTGTGTACTGACTATGACCTTCCTCTTTAATAACCCCAGTCTGAATCATTCTTCAAAATTCAGCATAGTCTCAGTCACTTTCATGCATCACTTTCCTTTTATCTATCTTTGAAGTCTGAAAACATTTTAACCATGTAATTTTGCATTTAAATATATGCCTTGAATTTTCCTGTCATAAAATCATAAACCCTCTGAAAACAAGGACCACCCTGTTTCTCTTTTTGTATATCCTAGAGTACCTTCCACATAGGGGCTTAATAAATATATATTTGCCGAATAATTTATCTTCACCATTTAAAAATTAGTTCCAGTCAGAAAGGTTTCTTTATCTCCTATTTTGAAAAGTGAATTGGTTTTTTTTTTTTTTTTTTAAAGATTTTGTTTATTTATTTGACAGAGAGAGACAGAGTGAGAGAGGGAACACAAGCAGGGGGAGGGGAGAGGGAGACGCAGGCTTCCCACTGAGCAGGGAGCCCGATGCGGGGCTCGATCCCAGGACCCTGGGACCATGACCTGAGCCGAAGGCAGACGCTTAACGACTGAGCCACCCAGGCGCCCCTGAAAAGTGAATTGGTTTTGAGTAGGCAGATCCTAACAATATTAGAGAATAATTTATGTGGTACAAAAAAAACAAGTCTGGAATTAGAAAGATGAGTTCTACTTCTAGAACATCATTATAGTAGATTAGTTACAAATAAGGATTTTGGTGTCAAATAAACCTGAGTTTGAATCCCAGCTTCACACTTAACTATTTAACTCAGAATCGCCAATCATCTCTAGGTGTCTGTTTCCTCATCTATAAAATAAGGAACCTAATAAAACCTGCCCACTGTATCTTACAGAATTATTGTGGTGATTAAATATTACCATGTAGGAAAAGTTCTTTGGAAGTTAAAGTAATGCAGAACAATTTAATTAAGATCAAACTATCTGCTGAAGACAACTGAAAAAGCTAAACAAAATAGAGGGAGTCCTTACATTGCACAGTAGTGTGGGATTAGGAAAGTGACCACACAAGCTGAAACCATGCAAAGCAATCTTAATAATCAATGAGAAATACTATGATTGTTCTGTGACTTTAAAGAATTTATGTCAAAAATTTAAAAACTCAGTTTCAAATGGATAGGAAAATGAAAAAAAATAGTAAAAAAATACTAATTTAGTGCACTCTGTTTTAAATATTTTGAAATTAAAGTGTATTATTTCTTTGTAAAAATGTATTAAGAATAGCCTGAACAGTGTTCTCCTTCTTCTAGTTATATAATTTATGATTTGGAGAAAGCGTCTTTTCTATGTCTCCATGAATTGTGATGCTCATTTCTAGGTTTGAATTAGCTTACAACATTTAATCCTTTTGTTTTCAATGTTGTGAAATATCTCCCAGAGCCCATTGGATGTGAAATTTTTGCCAGCAAAACTTTCTCTGGGACATCTTCATTCTTTTTTATCATAGTCACTTTTCTTATTTATGCATGTAAGTTTGCCTTAGCTAAGTTCCTCTGGCTCTAGAGTTTCTCAATGGTGGCAGTGCCAGCATTCCCACAGTCAGCTATTTCTTCTGTAACTCCATTTATATTTGATTTGAATTTCACTTCCACTATTATCCTTTGATGCATTTTGATATTTGTGTTGGCCAATTCTCTTTCAATTATTCATTGTTGTAAAATGACATGTATTATTACTGAGAGACAAAGAAGCAGCATATCTACATGCTTTTTTTTCTGTGCATGAACTGAATAATATATGCACAGTGACCAATGGCTGATAGACTTTGAAAGAAGCGATGCTATATTGGTCATTGACTATGATGAAATCTTTTTTTAATGTGCTAATTTGTGGATTGAAGAGCTAGCAACAAAATTTGTACTTGAAGCAAGTATTCATAGTTAAAATATTGTGGAAAGTGAAATATAAACAATGTTGTAGGACTGGTGCTATTTAAACTCTCATGATTGAAACTCTTGTATATTAAAACCACACAAAGAGAGGTGTCTCTTTATTTAAAGCATTTTATTTCTAAGTGGATCAAACACAAGACAGGAGCTACTGAGCCAAAATATGTGAGAAAAAGAAAGTCCACAAAAATTAGCTTAGTTTTTGAAATTCCTTATTCTGACTGCAATGAGGCACATGAGAGGCTGAGTAGAGCATTTAATGGAACAAATGGGACAAAATTTTAAACCCAGGTTCTGCCAGGCCTAGGGACCCTTGTAAATCACCCTTCAATTAGAATAGGGGACTTGAAGAACTACACCCAAGAAGTACGAACAAACTTGAAGTAATCCAGAACTCATGTGGGTTGTTGCTTAGTTTCAAATTATATTGATGGTCCAGAAAATCTCAAGTTCTAAAATCTGAAACTGGTCCTAGATTATTAGTTCCTAAGTACTTGAAAGAAATATGTTTATGTCTACCATAAAGAAATATATCATCCTAGGCATTAAATTATTTCCAGAAATAATTGTTTCAATACAGTGTCCAATACACAAGCAAAATATAATTAGATACATGAAAAAACAAAATGGCATAAATAAACATCATCACAAACACAAGACAATAGGACCAAACCCATAGGTATACCAGATATTGGAATTATAGGACAATTTCCATATTCATGGAGGTAAGAAAATATAAATTTCAGTAAGGAACTAGAGAGTATAAAAATGACATTGCAGATTTGGAATGAAACTCTGAAAATTCTAGAACTGAAAATTATAATAACCAAAAGAAACTCAATGAATAGACAACTAAAAAGTAATTTAGTCAAAAGTAAAATAGCAATACAAGAAGGAATGAAAAGTAGGAATGTCATCAGAAAAAATCACCACTCCATAAAAGCAATGAAAAAAGGGGCAAATTGTTAGAATTAACATTTTCAGAACTCTGGAAATTAACCAAAGGCTTGCAGTAACCTGACATTTACTAAGCATTTAGTAAAAGAAAATATACCTCTAAATCCCAGTAAGAATTATGAGTTTTATGGAATTTATATTTATTCCAGTTTCATCCCCCACTTACAAGCTCAGTGGTAGCCTTGGAAAATAACAGCCCACATTCCCAACACTGGAGACAGCAAAATGGAGCTGGAGCATTTCTAAGGCATAATTTTCAAAAAATTGTCATTATTTGACCCATCTGGTGGTTCCCTAGATGACACTTTCAAAAAGCTTGTCTATATTTGATCTCACTCTAACTTATCCAGTGATTAAGTGCTAAAAGCCTCTCTATGCAAGGCATTTATTGAACATTTTAATATCACAGCTTCCTTAGGTGATGGAAAAGGCCAAACCATAGACAGACCAAATAGTTTTACAGGAAAATCTCAGGATGAGATGTTCATAGAAGCTTTGAAAAACTTTAACATACCCTTGAGAGCCTAGATGTCCACATGCAGGTTTAAAGCTGCGTGCATGCTCAGGAAAAATCTGAGAAGTCCCTAATCTCTCAATTCTGGCTGACTTCAAAGCTCTGTAGAGGCAGGAAGTAAAGGCTAAGGCAGAATTGTGAAGTGTCCAGCAGAGGGTTTAATGCATGTCCTAGGAAGCACACAGAGTGCATTAGCAAAGACTGGATGATTTGTTATTTCCAGGCATTTAGGGAAATACCTTACCAATCATTAGTTGAACACTAAGTGAATGGAGACCTCAGCTGCCAAACTACAGAGAATATATAACTTACATAATTATTTAGTTCAGAAAAATTACTAAACAAACAACAAAAATTATGACAACAAAAAGCAATAACAAACCTAGGGGAAGAGGGAGAATTTGATTTCTAGAGTTACTACATATATTAATTGAATTCTACAGTTTAAAAAATATGAGAACTACACATAAATAAGACAGCATAGCCCATGCACAGGAAAAAAGTAATTAATAAAATTCATCCCTGAGCGCCTTGAGCGTCTGCCTTTGGCTCAGGTCATGATCCCAGCTTCCTGGGATTGAGCCCTGCATTGGACACCCTGCTCTGCAGGGAGCCTGCTTCTCCCTCTCCCACTCCCCCTGCTTGTGTTCCCTCACTCGCTGTGTCTCTCTGTCAAATAAATAAATAAAATCTTTAAAAATAAATAAATAAATAAAATCCATCCCTGAGGAAACTCAGATATTGTAAATACCAGAAAGACTTTAAATACGTTATTTTAAATACTTTCAAAGGGGTAAAAAAAAACATGTCTAAAGAACTGAAGGAAAGTATAAGAACAATGTTCCACCAAATAAAGAACATCAATAAAGAATAGAAGTTAATAAAGAAACCACACATAATTTTTGGAGTTTAAAACACAATACCTGAATTGAAAAATTCATGAGAGGAGTTAAACAGCAGATTTGAGCAAGCAATAGAATGAGTCAGCAAACTTAAAAATTAGCCAATTGAAATTATCAAGTTTGAGGAATAGAAAGAAAAAAATGAAGAAAAATGAAGAACGGAGGCCTGTGAGATACTATCAAGAGTATCACCATACACAATGCAAGTCCCAGAAGAAACTAGAAAATTGCAGAAAAAAATTTGAAGAAATAATGGTCCAAATCTTCCCAAATTTAATGAAACACATTGATCTACACATTTAAGAATCTCAACGAACTCTGAGTAAGATAAACTTAAAAAAAAAAAAAAAAACATACATTACCTCATTCAATCTTTTTTTTAAATTGTGTGCACTTTGAACACACTCGTCTTTTTTTTTTTTTAAGATTTTATGTATTTATTTGACAGAGAGAGACACAGTGAGATAAAGAACACAAGCAGGGGGAGTGGGAGAGGGAGAAGCAGGTTTCCCGCCGAGCAGGGACCCCGATGCGGGGCTCGATCCCAGGACCCTGAGATCATGACCTGAGCCGAAGGCAGAGGCTTAATGACTGAGCCACTCAGGCACCCCTCATTCAATCTTCTTAAACCTGTGAGGCATGGAAAAAAAATTATATTACCCCATTAGACAGAAGAAGAAGTTGAAGCTCAGATTATGGGATTTTACTAATTTCAATCTAGTGAAGAAACTAAAAGTAGAACTTAGGCTTCCTGACTCCTAATCCAGTGTGCCTTCCACAGTAATATACTACCATATCTATTTGAGCAGTACCTCATACCTCAAGTTTAATGGTGATGTGGTTTAGACCTAGGATTTATAAGGCATTCTTTTGTATAAAATTGTCAAGCTAAAGTTTGGTATCTTATGCTTTTGTTCTTACTATGCCTATATCATATCTAAATCATCAATTTTAAAAAGGTGATCAGGGGATTGTGCTAAGTGAAGTAAGCCAAGCAGAGAAAGACAATTATCATATGGTTTCACTCATATGTGGAACATAAGCAATAGCACGGAGGACTACAGGGGAAGAGAGGGAAATCTGAAGGGGGAGAAATCAGAGAGGGAGATGAACCATGTGAGACTGTGGACCCCAGGAAACGAACTGAAGGTTTCAGAAGGGAGGGGGTAACAGAGTGATGGGTATTAAGGAGGGCATGTGTTGTGATGTGCACGTAACTAATGAATCACTGAACACTACATCAAAAATTAATGATGTACTATACAGTGGCTAACTGAACATAATAATAAATAAATAAGTAAGTAAATAAATAAATAAATGATTAAAAATTCTAATGCTTTCAAATTCCTCTTGCTTTTCTTCCAATTTTGGGCCAACCCCGAATGTTAACATATTCATAGGGATCCATTGGTGACATGATTATGAAAAAAGATCAGAAGCTGCTTATAGAACAACTGCATTATAGTGATAAAAATGAGAGATTTCCTAAAGATGATGAAGAAAAAAAAAATAATTGAAATTCTGTAATGCTAATTGTTTTTCATCAAGCAAGTACAAAATAATACTTTATGAAATTCATTTGAAACTCCTTGAAACAAATAATCTTGAAATATTTCATCTGTAGATATAGAGAAAGGTTTTCTGACATTTTACTAAGTCAGATTTCATGTTGTTATTATTTTTCTAACGTAATAAAAGTGTTAAAAGTAAAGACATTTGGTTTTAATATATTTATCTCCTTTTTAATACCATATATCTCCACCAAATGTTTAAAATTTAATATATTTTTTCTATCTGTAACTACATTAGGATAGAATACCAAACCTTTACTGGAAAGCAGAAAAAAGAACATGGCTCATATGACCATGCCATGATCTGAATTTTGTGATGGTGGCAGAATTCAAATAGTAGGAAGAAAAATCATTGCCCTCTACAGGTTAGTCCCTAAGTCCCTTTGTTGTTGGTCTCATCTAAATAGTATTTTTCTTTTTAAGAGAATACAAATGTTGGAAAAATCCAAACAAGATTATTAGAATCAAGGTGATGAAAATTGGTCAAAGAACAAATGACCCAGAATATAGTACCTAGCTCTGGATGCAAATAAGAGATTTTAAATAGAAGAGTAAAAACTTTAAACATGAGGTAGACCAATTTGGATTAAAATCAGTGTTTCAGTGATTAGGCTCTTTGTACCTGTTGAAATGAAAAATTTGCCTATCTCCAAATGAGATCTGTGTTCTTCCAAACCTAGGAAATTAGTGCAGAGACAAACATAAAATTCCTATCTGGAAAAGATGCTGGAGATTATTTTACCTAATTTTTTTATTTTACAAAAGAAGAGAAAGAAGCTGCCATGATCTGAATATTTGAGTACCTCCCCCCCAAATTTATATGTTGAAGCCTAATCCCCAATGTGATGTTATTTGGATGTGGGGCTTTTGGAAGGAGATTAGGTTATGAGGTTAGAACCTTCATGAGTGAGATAAGTGTCCTTATAAAGGAGACCCTACAAAGGAGACCCTACTGAGCTCCCTTGCCCATCCAACTATGTGAAAACACAGGGGAAAAAGACAACTGTCTGTGAACCAGTAAGTGGAATCTAACTAGACATGGAATCTTCTGGCACCTTGGTCTTGACCCTCTTAGCCTCCAGAATTGTGAGAAATAAATGTTTATTGTTTAAGCCATTCAGTCTATAGTATTTTTGTTACAGTGGTCCCAACTAAGACAAAGTTTGGTGCTGAGAAGGGGGATGCTGCTGCAACAAATATCTAAAAATATAGAAGCAAAATTCTGGTGAAGCTTTGGAGCTGGAAAATTCCGGTGAGAGCTCAGAAAGAAAAAAGAATCTTCTTGAATAATACCTGAGTAATTATGAACAGAATGGATGATAAAAGCCAATCTGATGAAGTTGCAGATGGAAACAAAGAACATGTCATGGGATGTTGGGGGACAATCTTTGTTATGAAGCAGCAAAAAAATTCGGCTGAATTGTGTCCATATTTTAGTGTTTTGTATAAAGTAGAACTTTTGAGTAATGAAACTGGATATTTAGCTAAAGCTGTTTCTAAACAAAGTGTTGAAAATGCAGTTTGGCTCTTCCTGAATTCTTGAATGTAAGAAGGAAGAAATGATTTCAAGATGGAATTGTTAAGCAAAAAGGAAGCAGAACACTAAGATTTGGAAAATTTTCAGCCTATCCATATTGCAAAAAATGAAAAAGCCTGTTTTGGGGAGAACACAAAGGGTGGGGCCAAACAACTGTTTGATAAGGAGATTAGTAAAGATCAACTTTCTCAACAGAAGCCAAGCACTATTGCTTAAGATGATGGAATAATGATCCTTAAGTCAATTCAGAGATCATCAGAGCCTCTACTCCCATCACGGGCCCAGCATGCAAGGGCTTGGGAACAGAATAATTTCAAATAAGAAGCCAGTAGCACTTGTAAGCTTTGGCCTAATACTACATCACACTGCAGGCTCCTCTCCCCAAACTCTAGCATTTCACTCCTTGTGCACACCAGGTACAGCTCCGGAAGACCCTGATGCAGTGCAGGTCTTTGTGGCCACCCCTCTGTAGGGGTACAGGCAGCAGAGCATTCCTGAGATTGCATAGGCCTGGGAGCATAGCTGCTCCACCTAGATTTCAAAGGACAAGACAGCAATGCAGAGCCACAGGCTCAGGATCCCAACTGGGCAGAGGAATAGGACCCCTACAGAGAATCATCATGGGAGCAGAATGCAGGCAAAAAGCCATAGCAGGAACTTCCCACTGAGCCTGGGAGTAACTTTGCCACCCCAGTGGGCCTGGAAGGTAGAGGATTGAGCCAAAGAAGATTACTCTCGAGGTTTAAGATTTAATGTTGTTTGTCCCATTAGGTTTGGGCATACCTGGTATCTGTCACTCCTTTATTTATTTATTTTTCTATTTATTCCTTTTGTAATGGAAATGTCTAACCTATGCCTGTCCCACCATTGTATTTTGGAAGCACATAACTTGTTTAGTTTTACAGGCTGAGCTGAATTTACCCGAGATGAATTTTACCTTGAATGTCATCAATATCTAATTTAGGTATTTTCTTTTTCTCTTTCTTTTTCGTGACACCATTTTAGGCCTATCGGTTTGTTTTCATTTTTGTTTTTGTTTTGTAACACCATTTAAGGTAATATATGCACCAGTTTGGGGGATTAGGAAATAGATACCTATGGGAGAGACCATTATTCAGTCTATCACAATCTGCCCTCCTATTCCCCCAAATTCACATTCACCTCACACGAAAAATACATTTATCCCATTGCAAAGCCCACAAAAATGTAATCCTGTTGCACTATCAACACAAAACAAAAAACCCATCTTAGTTTCATCAGATCAAAGTTCCTAATCTCCCCATCTAAATCATCTAATTATGTATGGGTGAGTATCTGGGTGTAATCCATCCTGAGGCAGAAATCTTCTCTGTCTACTTATGAAACTAGAAAATAAGTTATCTGTTCCCAAAATACTTGGTGGATTAAAAATAGGATAGCAGTTATAGATGTCTCTGCTCAAAAAGAGAGAAAATGACAGAAAAAAAAAGAGTAGTCATCAATCACAATTTCCAAACAGACAAACGCCATTATTTTTCAAGCCTTGGAATAATCTGTGGCTTCCAAATCTGCCCTTTGGGTTCATGGTTCTACTCTCTAAACCACACTTACTTTTTCATGAAAAGTAGCATATGTTTGAAGCTGAGTAGATGTATCAGTCTGTTTTTCACCTATAGAATTTGGTTTCAGGCTTGTTATCTGTAAAATTAATATGGAGGAAAGACCCTATTTTTTAATAGATATGCAAATTTAATATTTGATTCTGCACAAATGTTCCTAAGTTGGTGCTTTGTGTGGCTATTGTACATTAACATTAGTTGAATGCAAAATATTTGGGGGCAAAGATGAAAATAAATTGAGGTGAGCTATTCAATCTATATTTACCCCCAAATGGTTTCTTTTCATGAGAAAGGATTTTTTTTTAAATGTTTGGATTTTAAGAATTCTTTCACTAAAATTTGAAAACACAAATTGATGGCACACTCTCAACCAGAAAACAAATGTTTTGTTGTGATCCATTACAATGAGTCTTAAAGTCTGTATGGTTTTCCAGAGTCCTTCCTTAAGTTTTTGTTCCACTGGGAGACTCAACACACAAAGTCATTATCAACTACTAACATTTTAACTGAAATTATGTTATCATATTATTTTTCTAATATAATAGTTGAGATCAAAGCCTATAGGTACGGAAGGTAAGCACAACATCTTAGGGACTGTGGAAACTATAAAAACAGGAGAAAACAGAGTGGTGCTGAAATCTCTCATTTTCCTTTTAGGTCCTTATGGAGGATACTTCTCTTTGATTTACCTCTTTCCAGATCAAGAAAATAATCACGGGCAATTGATTAGCTTTAATTAGTTACTGCAAGGGTAGGCACACTGCTTACTTTTCCTATTTTCTAGAGAGATAATATGGAGGTATCTGCCTCCACTTATTCCAAAAAGAATAACTGAGTATCTACTGTGTGCTTTTTGTTTTTGGTGCTGAACATAAAACAATTAATATAGCAAATTTATCTCATGGACCTTACATTGCAGTAGAGAAGAGACAGATAATTAAATGGATAGGTCTGTGCAAAGAATAAAATTAGGTTATATGATAGGGTGTAATGGGGTAGCTTTTTAAAATGAGGTGGTCAGGGAATGATTTTCTGAGGAAATGGCATTTAAACTAAGATCACAGTAACAAAAAGAGAGTGACCTATAACAATAACAGAACATAACATTTTAGGCAAAGAAAGTGCTAGTGCAAAGCCCAGACATGGTAATAATTTTGTCATATTCAAGGAAATGATACTGTCTTGAGATTAGTGACTGTCTTACCAAAAGAGAGTAGCAGGGGCAAGCTCTTGAGTGAGACTATGCATAACTCCCATTACTGCTCCCATGTCCATTCATTCTATTAAGCAAGCACTGGGATGACTAAGGAAAAATTAGCAAACTTTCACAGAATGTGTTATTCTGTTTACCTATTATTGCAATGCATAGATAACAGAGATTGGAAGAAAAACCTTACAAATTTCAAGGTTTCCAACTTCAGTGAAGAGTTTTGGAGTCTAATGGTCTGAGGCAAGTATAAATAGCTCTTCCAAACTGAAAAGAAGGTGATTCACCTTGCACCACCCGCACCAAGGAAGAACATAATATCATTTTAATTTTGGATGCAACATATGTGACTTTCAAAATAACACTAATTAATATACCTGTAGGATTTTTCATGTACCTTGAACACTGATTTAAAAATTTATGAGGGATGCCTGGGTGGCTCAGTCAGTTAAGCATCTGTCTTTGGCTCAGGTCATGATCCCATGGTCCTGGGATCAAGTCCCACATTGGACTCCTTGCTCAGCGGGGAGCCTGCTTCTCCCTCTGCCTGCCACTTCCCATGCTTGTGTTCTCTCTCTTTCTCTCTGACAAATAAATAAATAAAATCTTTAAAAAGTAAAATAAAATTTATATGAAAGTGTTATTATTAAAAATAATATAGATAATTTTGATAAGCAGGAATAGAGGGAAGACTTGCCCAAACAGACAACAACATATTGTGTAGAAATATAGTAATTAAAGCAGGATACTAGATCACACAGCTTGTTGTAGGAATGAACAAATACATTAATGGAACAGAAAAGAGACCTATGTATATAAACATTTAGTATTGGCTAAAGATGACATTTCATATAATTAGGAAAATTAATGGTCTTTAATTAATGAAGTTGGGAAAATTGGATATGCATTTAGGAAACAACAAAATATATCAGTACCTCATACAAGGACTGATATCTTGTTGGCATGAACTGGTTAGCACTCAGTGCCCATTCTGATGGGTCAATACCTATGCCACAATAACAAATTTCCAGTTATGGAATGAATAAGTTATGGGGATATAAGGTACAGCATAGGAAATATAGTCAATGATATTATAATAATGTTGTATGGTGACATTTGTGGTGAGCATAGCATAATGTATGGAGATGGAGAATCACTATATTGTACACCTGAAACTAATGCAACAGTGTGTGTCAACCATATTCAAAAGAAAGTTCAATATTGTTAATTTTCAAAATATTAAAACAATGTCAAACTTATAGTAGTTTTAAGTACAAAGAACTTTTCCCCCTAAACAATTTGAAAGTTTTGCCAATATAATGCTTCCTCACCCTCAGATACTTGATTACTTCTGAAAAACAAGGGCATTCTCTAACATAACTGCAGTAGAACAACCAAACTCAGGAAAATAACTTTTATATATTAAAACCTCCTAATTAGGGGCGGAGCAAGATGGCGGAGGAGTAGGAGACCTGGATTTCGTCTCCTCTCAGGAATTCAGCTAGATAGGGATCAAACCATTCTGAACACCTACAAACTCAACAGGAGATCGAAGAAAAGAATAGCAACAACTCTCTGAACAGAAAAGCGACCACTTTCTGGAAGGTAGGACGTGCGGAGAAGTGAATCCGAGGCGATATTCGGGAGGATAGACGGCGGGGGAGGGGCCTCCGTCGGCCGCTTCTGGCAAGTGATAGAGCCACGGAGCACAAAATCGGAACTTTTAGAAGTCTGCTCCGCTGAGGGACGTCACTCTGGTGGCGAAGTGGGGGGTGGAACCCTCGCGGGACAGTGTGGTCTCAGGACCCTCAGGGTCACAGAAAGACCGGGGGTGCCTGAGTGCGGCAGAGCTCCCAGGTATCAGAGCGGGGAAGCCGGCTGCAGAGATGGAGCCCAGGCGCGGGCTCTCAGCTCGGGGTTGCCATAAACCGTGATCCGTGGCACAGTCGGGCCACTGCTCCTCCAGCAGGGACCCAACAAGCGGCAGATCCGGGGAGACTCACCTTCCTCCCCCGGGAGGAGCGGCGCGGGAGCACACCACAGGGATCTGCTGGGTTTGGAGACTCCACCCGGGCTCGGGTGCCAGAGATAGAAATGCGCAGTCACAGGCCGGGTGAGCACGGAGTGCGGCCGGAGACCGGGGAGACGGGAGGGACTGACTGCTTTTCTCTGGGGGCGCACTGAGGAGTGGGGCCCAAGTTCTCGGCTCCTCTGGGGCGGAGATTGGGAGGCCGCCATTTTCACTCTCCGCCTCCAAAGCTGTATGGAAAGCTTGCAGGGAACAAAAGCTCCCGAGAGTAAACCCGAGCAGATTACTTAGCCCGGACCGGCAAGGGCGGGGCAATTTTGCCTCCAGCAAAGACATTTGGGAACCACGGCAACAGGCCCCTCCCCCAGAAGATCAGCGAGAACAGCCAGCCAAGACCAGGTTTACCGATCAGTGAGAACGGCAGAACTCCAGCGCTAGGGGAATACTGCACATAGAATTCATGGCTTTTTTACCATGATTCTGTAGTCTTTCAAAGTTAATTATTTTTTTTAACTGTCTTTTTTTCTTTTTTTTTTTTTTGAATTTTCTTTTTCCCTTTTTCAACCAACATCTTATCAAAACCTTTTTTAAAAAAACATTTTTATTTTTCATTTTTAGAGTCATATTCTATCCCTTCATAGTAGTTACCCGTATTTTTGGCATATATATATATATAAGTTGTTCTCTCTTCAAAATTTTGAGATAGTTTCTTCTAACAGATCAAAATATACTCTAAATCTCTAGTGTATGGTTTTTTTCTACTCCCCTGCCTGATCACATTCTCTCCCTTTTTTCTTTTTTCTTTTTTTTTTTAAATCCTCTTCTTTTTTCAAACAACTTATCAATTCCTTTTATAAAATTTTTTATAATTTCCATCTTTACAGTCATATTCCATCCCTTCATCATATCAACCCTTATTTTTGTACATATATAAGTTTTTCTTTCTTTAAAATTTTGGGAGGCACTTTCTTTTAACAGACCAAAATACACCCAAAATCTAGTGTGTGGCACTGATCTATAAACCAGCCTGATCATATTTGATCACATTCTGTTTTTGTTTTGTTTTGTTCTGTTTTTGTTTGTTTATATCTTTATCTTTTTATTTTTCTTTTTTCTTTTTTTCTTTCTTTTTCTTTTTTCTCTCTTTCCCTTTCTTTTCCCACTGCTTCAGGTCTTTTCTGATTTGTTTAGAGTATATTTCCTGGGGACGTTGTTACCCTGCTAGCATTTTGTTCTCTCATTAATCTATTCTCCTCTGCACAAAATGACAAGACAGAAAAAATCACCTCAACAAAAAGAACAAGAGGTAGTACCGACTGCCAGGGACCTACTCAATATGGACATTAGTACGATGTCAGATCTAGAGTTCAGAATCATCACTTTAAAGATAATAGCTGGGCTTGAAAAAAGCATGGAAGTTATTAGAGAAACCCTTTCTGGAGAAGTAAAAGAACTAAAATCTAACCAAGTAGAAATCAAAAAGGCTATTAATGAGGGGCAATCAAATATGGGGGCGCTAACTGCTAGGATAAATGAGGCAGAAGAAAGAATCAGTGAGATAGAAGACCAAATGATGGAAAATAAAGAAGCTGAGAAAAAGAGAGATAAACAACTACTGGATCACGAGGGCAGAATTCGAGAGATAAACGATACCATAAGACAAAACAACATTAGAATAATTGGGATCCCAGAAGAAGAAGAAAGAGAGAGAGGGGCAGAAGGTATAATGGAGCAAATTATAGCAGAGAACTTCCCTAATTTGGGGAAGGAAACAGGCATGAAAATCCAGGAAGCACAGAGAATCCCTCTCAAAATCAATAAAAATAGGTCAACACCCCGACATCTAATAGTAAAACTTACGAGTCTCAGAGACAAAGAGAAAATCCTGAAAGCAGCTCGGGAGAAGAGATATGTAACCTACAATGGTAGAAACATTAGATTGGCAACAGACTTATCCACAGAGACCTGGCAGGCCAGAAAGGACTGGCAGGACATATTCAGAGCACTAAATGAGAAAAATATGCAGCCAAGAATACAAGAATATATCCAGCTAGGCTGTCATTGAAAATTGAAGGAGAGATAAAAAGCTTCCAGGACAAACAAAAACTAAAGGAAATGGCAAACACGAAACCAGCCCTACAAGAAATCTTGAAAGGGGTCCTCTAAGCAAGGAGAGAGCCTAAAAGCAACATAGACCAGAAAGGAACACAAACAATATACAGTAACAGTCACTTTACAGGCAATACAATGGCACTAAATTCCTATCTTTCAATAGTTACCCTGAGTGTAAATGGGCTAAATGCCCCAATCAAAAGACACAGGCTATCAGATTGGATTAAAAAACAAGACCCATCGATATGCTGTCTGCAAGAGACTCATTTTAGAACCAAAGACACCCCGAGATTGAAAGTGAGTGGGTGGAAAACCATTTACCATGCTAATGGACACCAAAAGAAAGCTGGGGTGGCAATCCTTATATCAGACAAATTAGATTAAAAACCAAAGACTGTAATAAGAGATGAGGAAGGACACTATATCCTACTTAAAGGGTCTATCCAACAAGAAGATCTAACAATTGTAAATATCTATGCCCCTAACATGGGAGCAGCCAATTATATAAGGCAATTGATAACAAAAGCAAAGAAACACATCAACAACAATACAATAATAGTGGGGGACTTTAACACCCCCCTCACTGAAATGGACAGATCGTCTAAGCAAAAGATCAACAAGGAAATAAAGACTTTAAATGACACACTGGACCAAATGGACCTCACAGACATATTCAGAACATTCCATCCCAAAGCAAAGGAATACACATTCTTCTCTAGTGCCCATGGAACATTCTCCAGAATAGATCACATCCTAGGTCATAAATGAGGTCTCAACCGGTACCAAAAGATCGGGATCATTCCCTGCATATTTTCAGACCACAATGCTTTGAAACTAGAACTCAATCACAAGAGGAAAGTTGGAAAGAACTCAAATACATGGAGACTAAAGAGCATCCTACTGAAGAATGAATGGGTCAACCAGGAAATTAAAGAAGAATTAAAAAAATTCATGGAAACCAATGAAAATGAAAACACAACTGTTCAAAATCTTTGGGATGCAGCAAAGGCAGTCCTAAGAGGAAAGTATATAGCAATACAAGCCTTTCTCAAGAAACAAGAAAGGTCTCAAGTACACAACCTAACCTTACACCTAAAGGAGCTGGAGAAAGAACAGCAAATAAAGCCTAAACCCAGCAGGAGAAGAGAAATAATAAAGATCAGAGCAGAAATCAATGAAATAGAAACCAAAAGAACAGTAGAACAGATCAACGAAACTAGGAGCTGGTTCTTTGAAAGAATTAACAAGATTGGTAAACCCCTGGCCAGACTTATCAAAAAGAAAAGAGAAATGACCCAAATAAACAAAATCATGAATGAAAGAGGAGAGATCACAACCAACACCAAAGAAATACAAACAATTATAAGAACATATTATGACCAACTCTATGCCAGCAAATTAGATAACCTGGAAGAAATGGATGCATTCCTAGAGATGTATCAACTACCAAAACTGAACCAAGAAGAAATAGAAAACCTGAACAGACCTATAACCACTAAGGAAATTGAAGCAGTCATCAAAAATCTCCCAAAACACAAAAGCCCAGGGCCAGATGGCTTCCCAGGGGAATTCTACCAAACATTTCAAGAAGAATTAATACCTACTCTTCTGAAACTGTTCCAAAAAATAGAAATGGAAGGAAAACTTCCAAACTCATTTTATGAGGCCAGCATTACCTTGATCCCCAAACCAGACAAAGACCCCAGCAAAAAGGAGAATTACAGACCAATATCCCTGATGAACATAGATGCAAAAATTCTCACCAAAATACTAGCCAATAGGATCCAACAGTACATTAAAAGGATTATTCACCATGACCAAGTGGGATTGATCCCTGGACTGCAAGGTTGGTTCAACATCCGCAAATCAATCAACGTGATACAATACATTAACAAAAGAAAGAACAAGAATCATATGATCCTCTCAATAGATGCAGAAAAAGCATTTGACAAAGTACAGCATCCTTTCTTGATCAAAACTCTTCAGAGTATAGGGATAGAGGGTACATACCTCAATATCATAAAAGCCATCTATGAAAAACCTACAGCGAATATCATTCTCAATGGGGAAAAACTGAGAGCTTTCCCCCTAAGGTCAGGAACGCGGCAGGGATGTCCACTATCACCACTGCTATTCAACATAGTATTGGAAGTCCTAGCCACAGCAATCAGACAACAAAAAGAAATCAAAGGCATCCAAATTGGCAAAGAAGAAGTCAAACTCTCACTCTTTGCAGATGATATGATACTTTATGTGGAAAATCCCAAAGACTCCACCCCAAAACTGCTAGAACTCATACAGGAATTCAGTCAAGTGGCAGGATATAAAATCAATGCACAGAAGTCAGTGGCATTCCTATACAGCAACAACAAGCCAGAAGAAAGAGAAATTAAGGAGTAGATCCCATTTACAATTGCACCCAAAACCATAAGATACCTAGGAATAAATCTAACCAAAGAGGCAAAGGATCTGTACTCAGAAAACTATAAAATACTCATGAAAGAAATTGAGGAAGACACAAAGAAATGGAAAAACGTTCCATGCTCATGGATTGGAAGAACAAATATTGTGAAGATGTCAATCCTACCTAGAGCAATCTACACATTCAATGCAATCCCCATCAAAATAC
>NW_022589754.1:7185456-7233217 GCF_004348235.1 Phoca vitulina | reverse complement strand
AATGTAGCAGGAGGGGAAGAATGAAGGGGGGGAAATCGGAGGGGGAGAAGAACCATGAGAGACGATGGACTCTGTAAAACAAACTGAGGGTTCTAGAGGGGAGGGGGGTGGGAGGATGGGTTAGCCTGGTGATGGGTATTGGGGAGGGTACGTTCTGCATGGAGCACTGGGTGTTATGCACAAACAATGAATCATGGAACACTATTTCTAAAACTAATGATGTAATGTATGGGGATTAACATAACAATAAAAAAATTAAAAAAAACACCTCCTAATTATCAGACCCCATTCAAGTTCTGCTCACATGTTGTTTTAAGTTGTGTTTCTTTAGACTCTTTTAAACTAACCTGAAAAAAAAATCTTCACTCTTTCTTTGACTTTTATATCTTGATGCTTTTGAAGAGTAAAGGCCAAAGCCCTCATAGAGATGTCACAGTAGGAGGACCTTAAACTCACCTTGTGCCATGGACACAACTAAATAGTACTCACATCACTGTAAGTAACCCAGAAAATTGCCTGAAGACTAACAGAACAAACTCCACAACTAAAGGTAGAGAAGAGGCCACACTGAAAAGTGTAGGAAGGGCAGAGATGTAGTAGGGACCAAAAACGGACCATGGGCTATTCATAAGAGGGAAGGAGGCACAGGTGTAGAGAGGGGAGAGAAACAGACCTTTATACCAGTGAGCTTGTGCAAGAAAGATGAATTCCTGTAACATTTGGCTTTGAAAACCAGAGGGCCCTGATTTCATGAGTTCTTAAAACCAGTGGGACTTAAAGCCTGGAATTTTAAAAATCAGTGGGCTCAGCTCTAGGAGAGCCCACAGAGCTATAAGAAGCCATCCTCATCTTTAAAGACACAGTAGGACAAACAGCCCAAGAAGTTACAGCATAGAAGCAGCAGTTTGAAAAAATGTCTGGGTCATATGGAAGGGAGCGTATTTAGTAATCTCAGAATGTGTTCTCTAGGAGCAGTGTTCGCTAAGGGACTTCTCCAGGAACAAAGGAGCTAGCAGGCATCATTTCCCTCTCCTGCTGTGCAGTAAAAATGCACAACCATCTTAAGGAACCAGCACAGCACCAAAATTCACTGCCTAATTTGCTTACACCAAGACCTGCTCCTTAGGTTTTGGTGAATCTACCCTTTCCCATCACCCTTGCCTCAGTCCCAATGTTGCAGGTCTCTTCCCCCAGAAAACTGGCACAAATCTTATCAACACTGCATCTTCCATGGTGGCAGTCCTGGGCCTGCAGAAGACCTACACATGCCTAGTTAAAATTGTGCACCCCAACCACACATACTTTGTGGATCCACCCCACCTGGCATTGGTCCATGCAGCAGTAGTAGAAGGTCCCATTTTGCAAGCAAACGAGCACACGTCTTGTTAAAACTGTGTGCTCCACCTCAACCAGTCCAGTCCTAGCTGTGGAAGCAGCACATCCCCTCCAATACTTTCTTGCCCAGACCCCATTTGAATCTGGGCCACAAGCCTGACATTGTGCAAGTATCTCTGACAGGGGCCAGCATGACTCCAAAGTGACTCCTGCTCTGGGGTGAGTGGAAAATAACCACACATACCAGTTAGAAGGCAGCTTCAGTAGTGGGTTGGGGCAAACAGTTGGTCTGATTCTAGGCCCCATCCACCAATGAAAGCTTCTCAGGGGACAACACAGGGAAACCACTCAGCAGTTTGGTGCTAGTGCATCTCTAGCAAATGCCTGGTCTGACTAAACTCAAGTCCAAGGCAGCCCTAGATCAGTCCACTAACACCACAGAAACCAAACACTGCCTACAACGGGCAAAGAGAGCCCCTGCAGATGACTGGGCAAATGGAAAAAGCAGCCAAGACCCAAAAGGTGAGTACACACAACACACATGGGTGACACCTCTAAAATACCAGGCTCAAGTGCATAGGAGACACTGCACTGCAGAGCACTACAGAATCTCTTCTCCATAAAGCCATTATCTTCAAGAGCAGGAGACCTAGCTGACTTTCTTAACACAGAGAAACAGACACAAAGAATTAGGTAAAATGAGAAGACAGTTGAATATATCCCAAATGAAAGAACAGGACAAAACTATAGCAAGAGACCTAAGTGAAACAGATATAAGTAATATGATTGACAGGGAATTTAAAGTAATAATCATAAAGATACTCTCTTGACTTGGGAAAAGAGTGGAGGACATCAGTGAGACCCTTAACAGAGAGATAAAAAAGAACCAATAAGAGATGAAAAAACACAATAAATGAAATTAAAAATATACTAGAAGGAATAAATAGGTTAGAGAAAACATAAGAACGAATTGGTGACCTGGCAGACAGAGGAATGGAACATAATCAAGTTGAACAAATGAGAGAAAAAAATATGTAAAATAAGAATAGACTTAGGGAACTCAAGAGACTTCATCAGGTATAATAGCATTCACATTATAGGAATCCCAGAAGAAGACAGAGCAAGAGGGAGAAAATGTATTTGAAGAAATAATAGCTGAAAACTTCCCCAATCTGAAGAAGGAAACAGATATCCAGGTCCAAGAGGAACAGAGATCTCCCAAAATCAACCCAAGAAGGTCCACACAAAGACACATAGTAATTAAAATGGCAAAAGTAGTGATAAAGAAAATTAAAAAAAAAAAAAAAAGAGAGAGAAAAGAAGACAGTTACATACAAGGGAAACCCCTTTAGGCTATCAGCAGATTATTCAGTTGAAACTTTACAGGCTAGAAGGGAGAGGCATGATATACTCAAATTGTTAAAAAGAAAAAGTCTACAGCCAAGAACACTCTATCCAGCAAGGATATCATTTATAATAGAAGGAGAGATAAAGAGTTTCCCAGACAAACAAAAGGTAATAGAATTCATGACCACTAAACCAGCCTTACAGGAAATGTCAAAGGGGACTCAGTGGAAAGACCATAAGTAAGAGTAAGGAAAGTAGGAAGCACAAAAGCAGTAAAAATAAATATATCTGTAAAAATCAGTCGAGAGACTCACAAAATAAAAGGATGTGAAGTATGATACCATATACCTAAAACATGGGGAAGAGAGTAGTCTAGAATGGGTGCAAACTTAAGCAACTATCAACTTAATATAGACTGCTATATGAAGAAGATGCTATATACAAACCTAATAGTAATCACAAATCAAAAAATAGCAGTATATATGCCAAAAATAAAGAGAAAGGATCCAAATATATCACTAAAGAAAAGCAGCAAACCATGAAAGAGAAAGACAAGAAGATATGAAGAACTACAAAACCAACCAGGAAACAAGTAACAAAATGACAATAAATACATATATACCAATAATTACTTTGAATGTAAATGGACTAAATGCTCCAATGAAAAGACATAGGGTAATGGAATTGATAAAAAAAAAAATAACAAGGCTTAACTATATGTTGTGTATAAGAGACTCATTTCAGACCTAAAGACACATGCAGATTGAAAGTGAGGGGTTGTATCAAAAAATGGATCTGAAAAGAAAGCTGGGGTAGCATACTTATATGGGACCACATAGACTTTAATACAAAACTATAACAAGAGACAAAGAAGGATGGTATGTAATAATAAAGGAAGCATTCCAGGAAGAAGACATAAGAATTGTAAATATTTATGCACACAATATGGGACCACTCAAATACATAAAAAAGTTAACAAACATAAAAGAACTAATCATAGTAATACAATAATAGTATGGGAGTTTAACATCACACTTCCATAGAAAGACAGGACATCCAGACAGAAAATAAACAAGTAAACAGTAGCTTTGAGTGATACAGTGGACCAGATGGATTTAACAGATATATTCAGAACATTCCATCTCAAGAAATCTCAAGTAGGCTCCATGCCCAGTGCAGAACCCAACAGGGGTTCGATCTCACAATCATGAGACCATGACCTGAGCTGAAATCAAGAGTCAGATGCTTAACTGACTGAGCTACCCAGGTGCCCCAGAACATTCCATTTTAAATTAGCAGAATACACATTATTTTCAAGTGCACACAGAATAGATCATATATTAGGCCACAAAACAAGCCCCACAAATTAAAAAAAGATCAGAGTCATATCATGCATCTTTTCTAACCACAATACTATGAAACTAGAAATCAACTACAAGAAAAAAATCTGGAAGGAGTACAAATACATGGAGGTTAAATAACCTCCAACTAAACAATGAATGTGTCAACCAAAAAATCAAAGAAGAAATTTTAAAAAAATATGGAGAGAAATAAAAATGAAATCAAAGTGGTCCAAAACCTGTGGGTAGCAGCAAAAGCAGTTCTAAGAGGGAAGTTTATGACAATACAGGTCTTCCTCAGGAAGGAAAAAAAATCTCCAATAAACAACCTAACTTTACACTTGAAGTGGCTAGAAAAAGAACAACAAAGGCCAAAACCAGTAGAAGGAAGGATATAATAAAGAGTATCACAGAAATAAATGATACAGAAACTACAAAAACAATAGCAAAGATCAATATCCACGAGGTGGTTCTTTGTAAAGATCAATGAAATTGATAAATCTGTAGCCAGACTCACGAAAAAGAAAGAGGGATGACTCAGGTAAAACAAATCAGAGCTGAAGGAGGTGAAATAATAAGTGACAGCACACAAAGGAGGAGCAATATGGCAGAAGAGTAGGAGACCTAAATTTGATCTGGTCCCAGGAATTCAGCTAGATAGGGATCAAACCAGTCAGAACACCTACAAACTCAACAGGAGATCAAAGAAAAGAATAGCAGCAACTCTCTGAACAGAAAAGCAACCACTTTCTGGAAGGTAGGACTTATGGAGAAGTGAATCCGAGGCAATATTTGGGAAGATAGACCGTGGGGGGAGGGAGCTGGCTACTGGCAAGTGATAGAGCAGCAGAGCACAAAATTGGAACTTTTAGAAGTCTGCTCCACTGAGGGACGTCGCTCCAGTGGCTAAGTGGGGGGTGGAACCCTCCCCAGAACAGTGTGGTCTCAGGACTCTCAGGGTCACAGGAAGACTGGGGGTGCCTGAGTGTGGCAGAGCACCAACGTATTGGAGCGGGGAAGCCAGCTACAAAGACGGAGACAAAGAGTGGGCTCTCAGCTCAGGGTTGCCAACAACTGTGATCTGTGGCACAGTCGAGACACTGCTCTTGGAGCAGGGACCCAACAAGCAGCCCATCTGGGGAGGCTCCCCTTCCTCCCCTGGGAGGAGTGGCGTGGGAGCCCACCACAGGAATCTGCTGGGTTTGCAGACTCTAAACAGGGTCGTGTGCCAGAGATAGAAATGCTCGGTCACAGGCCAGGTGAGCATGGAGTGCAGTCAGAGACCAGGGAGAGGGGAGTGATTTACTGTTTTTCTCTGAGGGCTCACTGAGTAGTGGGGCCCTGAGCTCTTGGCTCCTCCAGGACCAGAAATTGGGAGGCCACTATTTTCTTTCTCACCCTCCAAAGCTGTATGGAAAGCTTTCAGGGAACAAAAGCTACCGAGAGCAAACCTGAGCAGATTACTTAGCCTGGAACCTGGCAAGAGTGGTGCAATTCCGCCTTAGGCAAAGACATTTGAGAATCAGAGCAACAGGCCCCACCCCCGGAAGATCAGCAAGAACATCCAGCCAAGACCAGGTTTACCGATCAATGAGAACGGCAAAACCCCAGCACTAGGGGAATACAACACATAGAATTCACGGCTTCCCCCCCCCCCCATGATTCTTTAGTCTTTCAAAGTTAATTTTTAAAATTTTCTTTATTTTTCTCTTTTTCTATTTTTTTAGTTGAATTTTTCTTCTTTCCTTTTTCAACCAACATCTTATCAATTCCTTTTCTAAAATTTTTTTAGTTTTTCATTTTTACAATCATATCTCTTTATTGTATCTAACCTTATTTTTTGTATATATATGTATATATGTTTTTCTTTCTTTAAAATTTTGGGATATGGTTTCTTCTAACAGACCAAAATATACCATAAATTGAGTGTATGATGTTGTCCTAGTCTCCCACCTGATCACATGCTCTCTTTTTAAAATTTTTTTCATTCTTTTTTCTTTTTTTTTTAAAGATTTTATTTATTTATTTATTTGAAAGAGAGAATGAGAGACAGCGCGAGAGGGAAGAGGGTCAGAGGGAGAAGCAAACCCCCCGCTGAGCAGGGAGCCCGACGCGGGACTCGATCCCGGGACTCCAGGATCATGACCTGAGCTGAAGGCAGTCACCCAACCAACTGAGCCACCCAGGCGCCCCTTCATTCTTTTTTCAACCAACTTCTTCTCAATTCCTTTTTTAAAATCCTTCTTAATTTTCATCTTTACAGGCAAATTGCATCCTTTCACCGTATTTACCATTATTTTTGTATATATATAAGTTTTTCTTTCCTTACAATTTTGGAAGGCAATTTCTTCTAACAGACCAAAATACACCCAAAATCTAGTGTGTGGCTCTGTTATATTCACCAGTCATATCATATTCTTTTTTTTTTCCTTTCTCCCACCTCCCCCAATGGGTCTCTTCTGATTTGTTTAGTGTATATTTTTGGGGGGTCATTACATTTTTAGCATTTTTTTAGCAATTTGTTCACTCATTCATCTATTCTCCTCTGGACAAAATGACAAGAGGGAAAAACCTCAAAAAAAAAAGAACAAGAGGCAGAACCGACTGCCAGGGACCTAATCAATACAGACATTAGTAAGATGTCAGAACTAGAGTTCAGAATGACGATTATAAAGATACTAGCTGGGCTTGAAAAAAGTATAGAAGATACAAGAAAATCCATTTTTGGAGAAAAAAAAGAACTAAAATCTAACCAAGTTGAAATCAAAAAGGCTATTAATGAGGTGCAATCAAAAATGGAGGTTCTAACTGCTAGGATAAATGAGGCAGAAGAGCGAATTAGTGATCGAGAAGACCAAATAATGGAAAATAAAGGAGCTGAGAAAAAGAGAGATAAACAACTACTGGATCACGACGGGAGAATTCGAGAGATAAGTGATACCATAAAGTGAAACAACATTAGAATAATTAGGATCCCAGAAGAAGAAGAAAGAGAGAGGGGCAGAGGGTATATTGGAGCAAATTACAGCAGAGAACTTCCCTAATTTGGGGACAGAAACAGGCATCAAACTCCAGGAGGCACAGAGAATCCCCCTCAAAATCAATAAAAAAGGGTCAAAAATAAAAATAAAAATAAAAATAAAAAAGGGTCAACACCCCAACATCTAATAGTAAAACTTACAAATCTCAGAGACAAAGAGGAAGTCCTGAAAGCAGCATGGGACAAGAGGTCTGTAAACTACAATGGTAGAAACATTAGATTGGCAACAGAACTATCCACAGAGACCTGGCAGGCCAGAAAGGACTGGCATGATATATTCAGAGCACTAAATGAGAAAAATATGCAGCTAAGAATACTATATCCAGCTAGGCTGTCTTTGAAAATAAAAGAAGAGATAAAAAGTTACCAGGACAAACAAAAACTAAAAGAATTTGTGAACACCAAACCAGCCCTACAAGAAATATTGAAAGGGGTTCTCAAAGCAAAGAGAGAGACTAGAAGTAACATAGACCAGAAAGGAACAGAGACAATATACAGTAACAGTCACCTTACAGGCAATACAATGGCACTAAATTAATATCTTTCAAAATAGTTACCCTGAATGTAAATGGGCTAAATGCCCCACTCGAAAGACACAGGCTATCAGATTGGATTAAAAAAACAAGACCCATTGATATGCTGTCTGCAAGAGACTCATTTCAGATGCAAAGACACTCCCAGATTTAAAGTGAGGGGGTAGAAAACCATTTACTATGCTAAAGGACATCAAAAGAAAGCTAAGGTGTCAATCCTTATATCAGATAAATTAGATTTTAAACCAAAGACTATAATAAGAGATGAAGAAGGACACTATCATAATTAAAGGGTCTATTCAACAAGAAGATCTAACAATTGTAAATATCTATGCCCCTAACATGGGAGCAGCCAATTAGATAAGCCAGTTAATAACAAAATCAAAGAAACACATCAACAACAATACAATAATAATAGGGGACTTTAACACCCCCCTCACTGAAATGGACAGATCATCTAAGCAAAAGATCAACAAGGAAATAAAGGTTTTAAATGACACACTGGACCAGATGGATTACACAGATATATTCAGAACATTCCATACCAAAGAAACAGAATACACATTTTTCTCTAGCACACATGCAACATTCTCCAGAATAGATCACATCTTGGGTCACAAACCAGGTCTCAACTGGTACAAAAAGATTGGGATCATTCCCTGCATATTTTTGCACCACAGTGCTTTGAAACTAGAACTCAATCACAAGAGCAACGTTGGAAAGAACTCAAATACATGGAGGCTAAAGAGCATCCTACTAAAGAATGAATGGGTCAACCAGGAAACAAATGAAAATGAAAACACAGCTGTTCAAAATCTTTGGGATGCAGCAAAGGCAGTCCTAAGAGGAAATACAATACAAGCCTTTCTCAAGAAACAAGAAAGGTCTCAAATACACAACCCTACACCTAAAGGAGCTGGAGAAAGAACAGCAAATAAAGCCTAAACCCAGCAGGAGAAGAGAAATAATAAAGATCAGAGCAGAAATCAATGAAATAGAAACCAAAAGAACAGTAGAACAGATCAACAAAACTAGGAGCTGGTTCTTTGAAAGAATTAACAAGATTGATAAACCCCTGGCCAGACTTATCAAAATGGAAAGAGAAAGGACCCAAATCAACAAAATCATGAATGAAAGAGGAGAGATCACAACCAACACCAAAGAAATACAAACAATTATAAGAACATATTATGAGCAACTCTATGCCAGCAAATTAGATAACTGGGAAGAAATGGATGCATTCCTAGAGATGTATCAACTACCAAAACTGAACCAGGAAGAAATAGAAAATCTGAACAGACCCATAACCACGAAGGAAATTGAAGCAGTCATCAAAAATTTCCCAGCAAACAAGAGCCCAGGGCCAGATGGCTTCCCAGGGGAATTCTACCAAACATTTAAAGAATTAATACCTATTCTTCTGGAGCTGTTTCAAAGAATAGAAATGGAAGGAAAACTTCCAAACTCATTTTATGAGGCCAGCAATCCCTTGATCCCAAAACCAGGCAAAGACCCCATCCAAAAGGATAACTACAGACCAATATCCCTGATGAACATGGATGCAAAAATTCTCACCAAAATACTAGCCAATACGATCCAACAGTACATTAAAAGGATTATTCACCATGACCAAGTGGGATTTATCCCTGGGCTGCAAGGTTGGTTCAACATCCGCAAATCAATCAATGTGACACAATACATTAATTAAAGAAAGAACAAGAACCATATGATCCTCTCAATAGATGCAGAAAAAGCATTTGACAAAGTACAGCATCCTTTCTTGATTAAAACTCTTCACAGTGTAGGGATAGAGGGTATGTACCTCAATATCATAAAAGCCATCTATGAAAAACCCACAGCAAATACCATACTCAATGGGGAAAAACAGAGCTTTTGCCCTAAGGTCAAGAACATTGCGGGGATGTCCACTACCACCACTGCTGTTCGACATAGTACTAGAAGTCCTAGCCACAGCAATCAGACAACAAAAAGAAATAAAAGGCATCCGGATAGGCAAAGAAGAAGTGAAACTCTCACTTTTTGCACATGATATGATACTTTTTGGGGAAAACCCAAAAGACTCCACCCCCAAACTGCTAGAACTCATACAGGAATTCAATAAAGTGACAGGATATAAAATCAATGCAGAGAAATGTGTTGCATTTATATACACCAACAACAAGACAGAAGAAAGAGAAATTAAGGAGTTGATCCCATTTATAATTGCACCCAAAACCATAAGATACCTAGGAATAAATCTAAACAAAGAGGCAAAGAATCTGTATTCAGAAAACTATAAAATACTCATGAAAGAAATTGAGGAAGACACAAAGAAATGGAAAAGCGTTCCATCCTCATGGATTGGAAGAACAAATATTATGAAAATATCTATGCTACCTAGAGCACTCTACACATTTAATGCAATCCCTATCAAAATACCATCAACTTTTTTCACAGAAATGGAACAAATAATCCTAAAATTTGTATGGAATCAGAAGATACCCGAATAGCCAGAGGAATGTTGAAAAAGAAAAGCAAACTGCTGGTATCACAATTCCAGACTTCAAGCTCTATTACAAAGCTGTAATTATCAAGACAGTATGGTACTGGTACAAAAACAGACACATAGATCAATGGAACAGAGTAGGGAGCCCAGAAATGGACCCTCAATTCTATGGTCAACTAATCTTCGACAAAGCAGGAAAGAATGTCCAATGGAAAAAAGACAGTCTCTTCAACAAATGGTGTTGGGAAAATTGGACAGCCACATGCAGAAAAATGAAATTGGATCATTTTCTTACACCACACACAAAAATAGACTCAAAATGGATGAAAGACCTCAATGTGAGACAAGAATCCATCAAAATCCTTTAGGAGAACACAGGCAGCAACCTCTTTGACCTCAGCCGCAGCAACTTCTTCCTAGAAACATTGCCAAAGGCAAGGGAAGCAAGGGCAAAAATGAACTATTGGGACTTCATCAAGATAAAAAGCTTTTTTTCTATTTTTTTAAAAATTTTTTAAAAGATTTTATTTATTCATTTGAGACACAGAGATAGAGAGAGAGCATGAGCGGGGGGAGAGGAAGAGGCAGAGGGAGAAGCAGGCTCCCCGCCTAGCCAGGAGCCTGATGTGGGGCTTGATCCCAGGACCCTGGGATCATGACCCGAGCCGAAGGCAGACGCTTAACCATCTGAGCCACCCAGGCTCCCCAAGATAAAAAGCTTTTGCACAACAAAGGAAACAGTCAACAAAACCAAAAGACATTGACAGAATGGGAGAAAATATTTGAAATGACATATCAGATAAAGGGCTAGTATCCATAATCTATAAAGAACTTATCAAACTCAACACCCAAAGAACAAATGACCCAATCAAGAAATGGGCAGAAGACATGAACAAACATTTTTCCAAAGAAGACATCCAAATGGCCTACTGACACAAGAAAAATTGCTCAACATCACTCGGCATCAGGGAAATCCAAATCAAAACCTCAATGAGATATCACCTCACACCAGTCAGAATGGCTAAAATTAACAAGTCAGGAAATGACAGATGTTGGCGAGGATGTGGAGAAAGGGAAACCCTCCTACACTGTTGGTGGGAATGCAAGCTGGTGCAGCCACTGTGGAAAACAGCATGGAGGTTCCTCAAAAACTTGAAAATAGAGCTACCCTACGACCCAGCAATTGCACTGCTGGGTATTTACCCTAAAGATACAAATGTAGTGATCTGAAGGGGCACATGCACCCCAATGTTTATAGCAGCAATGTCCACAATAACCAAACTAGGGAAAGGGCCTAGATGTCCATCAACAGATGAATGGATAAAGAAGGTGTGGTATATATATACAATGAAATATTATGCAGCCATCAAAAAATGAAATCTTGCCATTTGCAACAATGTGGATAGAACCAGAGGGTGGTATGCTAAGCAAAACAAGTCAATTAGAGAAAGACAAGTATCATATGATCTCATGGATATGAGGAATTTCAGAAACAAGATGGAGGATCATAGGGGAAAGGAGGGAAAAATGAAACAAGATGAAACCGGAGAGAGAGACAAACCATAAAAGACTCTTAATCTCAGGAAACAAACTGAGGGTTGCTGGAGTCGTGGGAGATGGGAGGGATGGGGTGGCTGGCTGATGGACATTGGGTAGGGTAGGTACTGTGGTGGGCGCTGTGAATTGTGTAAGACTGATGAATCACAGACCTGTAACCCTTGAAACAAATAATACATTACATATTAATTAAAAAATTAAAAAAAAAACAAATGACAGCTCAGAAATACAAAGGATCTTAAGAGAATATTATAAAAAATTATATGTCAACAAACTGGACAACTTAGAAGAAATGGATAAATTCCCAGAAACATAACCTCCAAAAACTGAAACAGAAAAAAATAGAAAATTTAACAGACTGATTACCAGCAATGAAATTGAATCAGTATTCAATCAACTCCCAACAAACAGAAGTGCAGGACCAGATGGCTTCATAGGTAAATTCTATCAAACATTTGAAGCGTTAATTACCTATTCTTCTCAAACTATTCCAAAAAATAGAAAAGAAAGAAAAACTTCCAAATTCATTTTATGAGGCCAGCATTACCCTGATACCAAAACCAGTTAAAGACATTTCAAAAAAAGAGAACTACAGGCCTATATCTCTGATAAATATAGATGCAAAAATGCTCAGCTGAATACAAGCAAATAAAATCCAAGAATACATTTAAAAAAATCATTCACCTCGATCAAGTGGGATTTATTCCCAGGATGCAAGGGTAGTTCAATATTTGCAAATCAATCAACATGACATATCATATCAATAAGAGAAAGGATAAAACCCATAGTACCATTTCAACAGACACTGAAAAAGCATTTGACAAAGTACAACATCCATTCGTGATAAAAACTCTCAACAAAGTAGGTTTAGATGGAAAATACCTCAACATAATAAAGACCATTTATGAGCCAATCCACAGCTAACATCATTGTCAATAGGGAGAAACTGAGAGCTTTTCTCCTAAGGTCAGGAACAAGACAAGGATGTTCACTCTCACCACTTTTATTCACAGCAATAAAATCAGTTTTGTTCAACATAGTACTTACTGTAAGTCTTAGCCACAGAAATCAGACAAGTAAAAGAAATAAAACACATCAAAATTGTTAAGGAAGAAGTAAAACTTTCACTGTTTGCAGATGGTATGACACTATATACAGAAAACCCAAGACTCCACCAAAATTCTCCTAGAACTAATAAATGAATTCAGGTAAGTAATAGGATACACAATCAAGGCACACAAATCTGTTGCTTTTCTATACATTAATAATGAAGCAGCTGAAAGAGAAATTAAGAAAACAATCTCATTTACAAATGCACTCAAAATAATAAGATACCTAGGAATAAACCTAACCAAAGAGGTGAAAGAGCTGTACTCTGAAAAGATAATATACTGATGAAAGAGTTTGAAGATGGCAGAAGGAAATGGAGATATTATATGCTTATGGATTGGAAGAAAAAATGTTGTTAAAACGTCTATACTACCTAAAGCAATCTACACATTTAATGCAATCCCTTTCAAAAGACCAACAGCACTTTTCACAGAACTAGAAAGAGCGATTCTTAAATTTATGTGGAACCACAATTGTCCCTTAACAGCCAAAGCAATCTTGAAAAAGAAAAATGAAATTAAAGGTATCAAAATTCTGGACTTTATGTTACATTACAAAGCTGTAATAATCAAAGCAGTATGGCATTGGCGCACACACACACACACACACACACACACACACACAGAAAAATATAGATCAATGGAACAGAACATAAAGCTGAGAGATTAACCCACAAGTATATGGTCAATTAATCTTTAACAAAGGAGGAAAGAATATGCAATGGGGAAAAGTCTCTTCAACAAATGGTGCTGGGAAAACTGGATAACTACATACAAAAGAATGAAACTGGACTACTTTCTTATACCATACACAAAAATACACTCAACATGGATTAAGGACCTAAATGTAAGACCTGAAACCATAAAAATCCTAGAAGAAAGCACAGGCTTAAATTTCTCTGACATTGACTGTAACAATATCTTTTCTAGATATGTATCATGAGGCAAGGGAAATAAAAGCAAAAATAAGTTATTGGGACTACATCAAAATAAAAAGCTTCTGTACAGCAAAGGAAGCAACTAACAAAACTAAAAGATAACCTACTGAATGAGAGATTATATTTGCATATGGCATATCCAATAGAGTTAGTATCCAAAATACATAAAGAACTTATACAACTCACCACCCCAAACACAAATAATCCAATTTAAAAATAAGCAGAAGATATAAACAGACATTTCTCCAAAGAACACATCCTGATGGCCAACAGACATATGAAAAGATGTTCAACATCACTCATTGTCAGAGGAATGCAAATCAAAACCACAATGAGATATTACCTCACTGCTGTCAGAATGGCTAAAAGCAAAAAGTGAAGAAATAAGAAGTGTTGGTGAGGATGTGGAGAAAAAGGAAACTTCATGCACTGTTGGTAGGAATGGAAACTGGTACAGTCACTGTAGAAGACAGTAGGGAGGTTTCTCAAAAAAAAAAAAAAAAATAGAGGTATGCTATGATCCAGCAGTCACACTCCTGGGTATTTACCCAAAGAATATAAAAACACTAATTCAAAGAGATATATGAGCCCCATGTTTATTGTAGCATTATTTAAAATACCAAAATATGGAAGTATCTCAAGTGTCCATCAATAGACAAATGGATAAAGAAGATGTGATGTGTGTGTGTGTGTGTGCACACACACACACAATGGAATATTAGTCGGCCATAAAAAAGAATGAAATCTTGCCATTTACAACAACATGGATGGAGCTAGAGATTATAATGTTAAGCAAAATAAGTCAGTCAGAGAAAGACAAATACCATATGATTTCACTCATATGTGGAATTTAAGAAACAAAACAAATTAACACAAGGAAAACAACAAGAAGAGACAAACCAAAAACCACTCTTAAGTATAGAGAATAAACAGATGGTTACCAGAGGGGAAGTGGGTGGGGGAATGGAAAAATTGGTGAAAGGGAGTAAGAGTACCCTTACCTTGATGAGTACTGAAAAATATATGGAGCTGTTGAATCACTCCAATGTATACTTGAAACTAATATAACACTGTATGTTAACTATAGTTAATTAAATTAAATTTATAATAAAATTATAATTTTATAAATTTTATAAATTTATAATTAAAATTATAAAAAAGTTATGGCCCTTTTAATTGAAAGAAGAACAGTGAAGATATATATATATCTTCTATAAATAGATAGATGATAGATAGATGGATAGATAGATATATAGGTAGATATAGATGAAGATGAAATATAGTGAAGATATATATAGTGAAGATATATATACAATACAAGCAGTCTTGCATTTACTCATTGAGGATATATATATATATATCCTCATATATGTATATTTATATATATAGATGACGATGAATATATAGTGAAGATATATATAATATATATATAGATAAATACAAATATATCTATAGATAGGTATAGATGAATATGAACATATAGTGAATATATATAATATAAATATATATAAATATATTATAAATATATATATATTTACTCATCCTCAATGAGTAAATGCTAGACTGCTTGTATTTAAGTTCAATTAGCCAACATATAGTACATCATCAGTTTTAGATGTAGTGTTCAGTGATTCCTTAGTTGCATCACACACAGTGCTTTTGTTATGTTTCAAACCAATGCCAGTCTCCAGATACAGAGAAATATGATGGTATATTGAGACCTTATCAATGACTTATGATATCTGTGCCCTGAAAAAAATAGATGAAAAGTTCAAAGGCTATGCTTTTGATTTTGTATGTTTATTTATTGAGTGGGTTTATTAGTTTTTACTTGACTAATACCAATGAAATGCATTTTTTGCCTTTAAAAAATTATTATCACTTTCAGAAAAAAATACCTAGCGACTATTTAGTTCTTACATGATGACATAATTGAAAACAAATGAAATGAAGTAAATACAATTTCATTTTGATATGAAAAAAAAGTTAAGGCCAAGTTGTTTGTAGAGTATCCCTCAATTTGGCTTTGTCTGACATGTATTCATGATGAGATTGAGTTTATGAATCTTTTGTAGGACTATCACAAAAGTATGTTGTATTCTCACCTCATCTTATCAGGGGTGCCTGATTCAATTTGTCCTGTGACTGATAATGTTCACTTAATCACTTAAGGTGGTATGCACCATGATTATCAACCATAAAGTTATTTTGTGAGGAGATGGTTTTGAGACTATGTAAATACCCTATTTCTCATCAAACCTTCAATTTATCCATGTATTTATTTATATTAGTATGTACTCATACTTATTTTATTCAACAGATTATAATCCATTACTACTATTATTTATTTTATGCTCAAATTATTTTAAATATGGCTAGTGGGTGCTCATTAAGGCTGGCTTCATTATTCTTTTTGACATGTCCCCATCCTCCTTTGAGCACTTTTTTGCTTTATGGCACTACAAGATGTTCCAGGCTCATCTTGTATTTTTGCTGCCCCAACCCTGGAGTTAACCACTTCTCCAAGAAGCCTAGGTACCTTTTATGGTATAGTAATATTTAAAAACTGATATTTGAGTACAAGGTATGCTATTGCTTTGGGTGTTACAGCTTTTAGGCCCTCTTAGGAGACAGATTTGGTAATATATGTATATACACATACATACCTATCATCTATCTATCTATCTATCTATCTATCTATCTATCTATCTACCTACCTATCATCTATCTATCATCTATTTTCTTGAAAAGTATGAGCTTACATTGATAACCTCCAGTTCCAACCCAACAACACAGGATTATTATAGTTTTATCTCTTTTCATATTTGTAATTTCTTTCTTTAATAGCAAAAACTTATTTTCATTATGCTTAATACATTTACCTATTTGATCAGTCCCTTTGTATGTAACCGATCTGCCTTTGCTGTCAGTGCCTTCTGTATGCTCACGCCCACCTTATGGATTTAGAACTAAATTGTTTAAGAAAAGAAAGGAAAGGGAGGATGAAGAAGCAATTTGTAAATACTTTTGATATAACTTCTGCACGATTTTATCCACAAAAATAATTTAAATTAACAGTAGTACATATTAAGTATATAGTATATATCAATTTAATATAAATCATAAAATATTATAAGTATTTTAAATACATCAGAGATATGTTTATGGCCTTGAAATAAGGAAGGCCACATAAACTAGATACAAAAAGAAAACAAAGGAAAAGACAAAAGTTAAAAATTTGATTAATTTGAGAATGTCAACATTAAAACATATGTATGATAAATGTTTCCATATTAGAAGACTAAGAGGGGAAAAAACAAAGGGTTATATAGTGAATATTTGTTACATTTTTAGTTGTCATCTGTAAGAACAAATTAAAATGACTTCCTTTATTTATAAAGGGCCAAGATACCATTTGCCTTTCCCCCCCTTTTTCTTAGGGAATCTCACTGAAAGCATAATAGGCCCTATAAGAGATCCAAACTTTTTATTTTATAATGCATAGTCACAGGCTTTCTTACCATTGGAACTATAAACACATACTTCTGAAATTAATGCAAGTTCTCTCACAAGATATACAGAAGAAAAGTCACAAGATGCATATATTTGTTTTTCAAGTTTAGAGAAGTTTTAATTGTTCCTCCTTTTACATTACTGTATAAATTTGTATAAAACATTGTCTGTATTTTGCAGTCACTTTCATGCTACTTTACATGCATGTAAATCTGTTAATACTTACTCAAATTTCTCTCTCCCATATTGGTAGAGTGTCATTTTTGTTGTTAGGATTGTTTAATCTCCTTCCAACATTACCTTCTTGATGGGACTCTCATCTCTAGTTAGGGACATTCAACAACATGCATAGTCTTATAGGCTGCCTGAAACTGCAGTATTTCTGATTAAAACTATAGAAGCTGAAAGGCAAGATCCTTCCTCTTCATGGCCCAGCACAGCCAGAGGGTGGGCATGGAACTTTGCTTAGCCATTTGTATGTACCTTCTAAGAAATTTCAATCTTTCGTGAATGATGAAAGGATATGGAGAGTGTTGGTGTTTATAATTATTGTAGCAGCAACAGTAGAAGCAAAGGGTCAGTCTCTGCTGCTGCTTGACCTGTGCTCTGATTACTGTTGGCAGGGCCTCCAGTGTTCCTTTGGTTTCAGCCTACTTTCAAGTTCTGGTCTTTCAGTAGATTGTTGTTCATGATATCCTTCCAATAAATTACAATTTTGTTTAAATATATCAGAATTGGATCATTATGTTTGATAAGAAAAACACAGAGTGATAGAGATTCTTATCCAGAATATGCAAAAATATCTACAGAACAGTAAAAAACAAACAAACAAAAAACTCCCTCTACTAAATTAGCAAAGGTAGTAAAAAGGTCTTTCAAAGAATAAGAAACATGAATCGTATTTAATAAACAGAAAAACATGTTCAAACTCACTAGTTATTAGGAAAATGTATACTTAAATTATGTAATTTCTACCCATCTGATTGGTAATAATTGACATGTTAATATCAGGAATTGATCAGGGTACAGGTTTATAAGTAATCTCATGCACTTCTTGGTGATAGTGAAAAAATTTGGTAAAATCACTTGAAAGGGCGATTAGGCATTATTTATTAAAAATAAAAATTGCAGATGCTAAGAACATTCTAATTCTAGTTTTCAATATCTCCCCTAGAGAAACTCATAGTACAAGGGAGATTATGTACAGTTATATTTGTAATGATGAAAATCTGGGAACAGTTTAAATGCCCATGAGTGGAGCATGGCTGAACTATGGTACACATATAATATGGAATCTCTGCATCAATTAAAAAAAAAAATGAAAGAGATCTATATTTGCATGTATGGATATATCTGCATGTAATGTTGTTAAATGATAAAAGCAAGTTCAGAATAATACATATGATAATATACCATTTATATAAATATATATATAGTATTTGTCTTAAAAATTATTACATCTATCATTTACACTTATCAGCTTTTACTTCTTTTTTTAAGAATGTGTGTGTGTGTATATATGTGTGTATTTTGAAATAGATAAAAATTGTTTGGAAGATGTATCAGTCAGGGTTCTCCAAAGGGCCAGAACCAATGTGGATAGATATAGATAGATGATAGATAGATAGATAGATAGATAGATAGATAGATAGATAGATAGATGATAGATAGATATGGAATGATAGAGAAAGAAGAAGAAAGGGAGAGAAGGAGAGAGACAGAGAGGGAGATTGTTTTTTAGGAATCTGCTCACACAATTACAGATGAGGCTGGCAAGCCCAAAATTCACAGGGCAGGATGACAGCCTGGAAACTCAGGTAAGATTTCTGTGTTACATTCTTGAGGCAGAAGCTTCTCCAGGAAGCTTCAATTTTTGCCTGTAAGACCTTCAGTTGATCAGATGAGTCTCACCACATTATTGAGAGTGATCTCCTTTACTTAAAGGCAACTGATTGTAAATGTTAATCAGACCTACAAAATGCCTTCACAAAAATATATAGACCGATATTTGAACAAACCCCTGACAGAATAGCCTAGCCAAGTTGACACATAAAATTAACTATCACAGAAGGCTATGCACCAGGCTGATTACAGTGGTTACCTCTTAGAAAAATAACCATATGTGGTTGATCAAAGGGATTTTTTCCCAAGAAGAACGTGTTTATTATTACATATTTAACAAAAAATTCTATAAAGAAAACAAAACAAATACTTAAAAATAACATAAGAGTCCCCCAGTGGCAAGCATAGCAGTGGAATTAAAACAAAAATTAATCAAATGTTTGTACAGAGGACTCAGCCCGGAAGTGCCAAATGTTCCATGAATAGATTGCAGACAGAGCAGGTTGCAAATACCACTATTACCAAGATTGAAATTAGAAAGGAACACCTTTTACAGTTTGGAGATTATTCAGTTGACAGGAGGTGTCAGTCACTTGTCATCATCAGGTAAAAAAAAGTATTTGTGATTTATTTCATGGTTTTGAAATCCATTTGTATCATGGTTCTATTAAGAATTTGGTAAAAGAAATCTTGTGGTTCTATTTCCCAAGGAACTATAAACAAAATCCCTGAGAACAAATGATAAAGGGTTACTAATTCTTGCTTTTCTTTTGTCAAAGACTCTACTTTTTTTTCAGTCTAATGTTATTTTCTTAACAACTATTTCCTTTTTAAATTAATTTATCTAATCTTTCTTGCTGCCTTCATAATTCAGCTGCTTTTATTTGCCTGTCAGACTTGCTCTCACCACTATCTCCTCTTCTTTTTTCTTCTAATATTACACAAAAGGTAAAGCATAAGTGAAGAAATCAATGAATACAACTTAGAAGACCAAAGTTCAGAAAAAAAGACATCTTTTTAAATATACATAATTTTGTTTAGTTTCTTAAATTCCACATATGAGTGAAATCATATGGTATTTGTCTTCCTCTGATTGACTTACTTCACTTAGCATAATACCCTCTAGTTACATCCACGTGGTTGCAAAGGATTATGGACAATTTTTCTTTTCTTTTTTTTTATTATTATGCTCAGTTAGCCGACATATAGTACATCATTAGTTTTTGATAGAAACTAAACAGATGAACATAACAGAAGGGAAGGAAAAATAAAATAAGATGAAAACAGAGAGGGAGAAAAAACGTAAGTGACTCTTAACTATATGAAACAAACTGAGGGTTGCTGGAGAGGAGGTAGGTAGGGGGATGGGGTAACTGGGTGACGGGCATTAACAACGGTACGTGATGTAATAGCACTGGGTGTCATATGCAACTGATGAATTACTAAATTCTACCTCTGAAACTAATAATACACTATATGTTCATTAAATTGAATTTAAATAAAAACTACTATGCAGAAGCAACTATCAAGAGTTTAGCATGTTACTTTACTTTTTAAAAATATATATATATATAATTTTTAAATATACATAATTTTGTATTTAAAAGAAATCCCTTTCTTACACCAGCGTTGTTATCATAGCTTCTTCCATTACATTATAATAACATTTTTAAAATGTCATGAACGAGGGATGCCTGGGTGGCTCAGTCAGTTGAGCATCAGACTCTTGGTTTCAGCTCAGGTCATGATCTCAGGGTTGTGAAATGGAGCTCCGCTTTGGGCTCTGTGCTCAGTGGGAAGGGAAATCTGCTTTAGATTATCTCCCTCTCCCTCTGCCCCTACCCCTGCTCTCTCTCTCTCTCAAATAAATAAATCAATCTAAAAAAAAAGTCATGAATGAAATAATTGCTAGTGGATAGAAGGAAAAAAGATCTGATTTTAAAATAGAGAAAACAGTTCAATTTGTGATACTTGAAGTTCATTGTTACATGAGATATATATTTACAATAAAGTGGACAGAATAGAAAGTAGAGAAAAAGTGATATATCCTCAACTTCTTTATAAGAAAACAAATATATTTTAAAAGTTCATTTTTTAAAAAATTTGGACACCCTGATTCAGACAATTTTTCATATCTCTTACAGAAGCTAGAATGCATTCAATTTTTTCTTGTCAAGTTGAAATGTAATTTAGAATTTGATTTTGGTATACTTAACTTCCAAATTATTGTATTAATAAGAAACATTCCTCCTTCATAAAATGTCCTCATTTATCCTTTCCTCTGATTGGTCTTGAAAGGCCAGCTTCCTTTGTGAAGCCTTCCCTGATTTTTCTACTCCTCAGTGGACTTTCCTTCCTCTAAGATCCTATATTGATTTTAGTCTGCACTATTGATTTGGCTCTTTAGCATATACTGCCTTATATTGTCAGGTAACTTTTCCTGAGTTGATTGTCTTGACCTCTCACATTGATTATAAGTCTCTAGTAGCTAAGGATTGTGTTTTTTTAAATACATTTCCTTTGGCCCCTGCCCCACATCACACAGAAAAAAAAATCTTAAACATTATGGTGTTTGGTAAATCTACTGTACCTTTAAGCAAATATTTGCTTATTAGTTTTAGAAAAGTTGACACAGGATTTTGAGAAAATTTTAAGTGGTATCCCTAAAACTATAAGTATCCAAGTACCAGACTAGTGTTCTTTTCACAATAATATGGTGCCTCCAAAACATTTAGCAATGCCCAGTACTTTAGTGCTTCCAAAATGCAAGTCTATGCATTGTATTATTGAAATCCTAGGGATATTTTAACAACAGAAAATTCTAGGTTCTATACCATAGATTCTGTTCTAATCCTGTCTTGCAGTCTTCTATATGCCAGATACTATAGTGGGTTCTGAAGATATAAAAACAAATATGTCAAAAATCTGTTCTCAAAAAAATTCAAAGTACAGTGGGGGAAACAGAATTATAAACAAAATAAATTAGAATACAGTTATATATAACATAATAAAGACATATAGAAGAACCTATGAAACCCCAGAAAAATGTTCTTCTCTGATGGCTCAGAATAATGTGCTATTCAAAGAGTACAAAATAAGAATTAGCCAGATAGATAATAAGAATTGCCTCATATGCAAGGACATAGAGGTTTAAAAAAAATCCCATATTCAGTGTATCCTCAAGTAATTGAATATGTCTAAGACACAGGATGTGTCATGGGAATATTGGAAGGTAAGAATAATGATGTAAACAAAGATGAGATGTTAAGGAATCTTGCATGATTTACCAAGAAGTGCATTTTGTATTCTATAGGTGATAGAGAATCATAACCAGGGAAGGAACATGATCATACAAGAACACTCTGATAATAGTGTGGAGAAAGCATTGGAATATGTTACTGGAGAACTGTGTATTATCAAGAGGTGATTGTAATAGTCTGGGGCCTTAATCTGAGCAGTAGCAAGTAGTGGAGATGAACATAAGATTAATTAAAAAGATATGTAAGGAGTTGAAGTGACAGAACCTGATAAATAACAGGATATTGAAAAATCTGGAACTTCTTTTAAATATTTATGGAAAGAAGAAATTGTGCTCAATATAATAATATCATTAAGTAATTTTAATTATAAATTGATTTTTCTTTAGATTCAGAAATATTTACTATAGATCTTAGAATACAATAAGAAGCAGAAGATTACTGAGATTTTAGTCATAAAACTTTGTTTAGAGTCCTGACACTTCTTGTTAACTATATAAAAAATGGGAGATCATGAAATAGCTTACATCTTAAAATTCCTCCTATGTAAAATTGTATTATCTTATCTGCCTACTTCACTGAGTGACTGTGGTAAATGAAAAATAATTATATAATATTATTATAAACTTATTATTGCTAAGAATTTAATATATAAAAATAACCAGGACCACTGATTTAGGGAAAAACTAGAGCATTTAATGTTGTTATGAAATTCCAGCATTTACAACTGTCCCCAAAGGATGATCTATGTTACTATATGCCTCTCCTCATTGCATTTCTACATAATTCCTTATTCTGAGATTCCAGTTAACTATCAAATCTTTATTCAATTATAAATCAAATATTCAAATATAAAGAAGGTTTCAATGTGTAAAAAGTTTACCATGCTGAATGAGGTAATTCCCTATGGTTTTATATGACTATTTTCTGTCCAACTTTTTCAGTATTTCATAGACATATAAGACCAGGTGCAATATTTGAAGGTCATTTACTCTCTTCTTATTTTTAAATTTAAGACACTGTTTGGGTCAACATTTCCTCGTCAAACAATACTGTCTCTACTTGGGCATACTTCCAGAGTTCAATCAAACAAATATAGAATCAAAAGGCAAAAGCAGTATTTTTCTTTAAACAATCCCCAGGTGATCTCTTCAAAGTTTTATATGATCTAAGACTTTGATATCACCATCTATGCTTTCCAGTGTCTTTTAATCATCAATGACCAGTACTTCTTCTTAAATATAAACATTCAGAATCTTAAACTTTGCTAACCTACAAAAATACTTATTTTTTTTAAATCACAGTATGTTATGGAACTGCGAACTAAAACATGTTCTTCTGAGATAATATTACAGATCCCTCAGCCCTTAGATATGCCTAAGCATCGAACAAAGTGTCAAAAATCAGTTAGTGACTCTTCAGAGTCCAACACTTAGGCTAAGTCTATACAAGTAAATTATTCTGAGATTAAAAACAATCACGTTGTTTTCATTACATAGCTATTGTGTTAAGTGAATGTAAGAACAACAACAACAAAAAAATCCTAAAACTCTTAGAAGAAAACATAGGAAGAAAGCTCCTTGATGTTGATCTTGGCAAGAATTTTTTTGGATATGACATCAAAAGCATAAGCAACAAAAGCAAAATAATAAGTGGCACTACATCAATCTAAAAAGCTTTTCACAGCAACAATCAGCAAAATAAAACAGCAACCTACAGAATGGGAGAAAATATTTGCAAAACGTATATCTGCTAAAGGGTTAATATCTAAAATATATAAGGAAATCATACAACTCAATAGCAAAAAATCTAATTAAAAAATGAATCCAAGACATACAAACGGCCAACAGGTAAATGGAAAGATGCTCAACATCACTAACCATCTTGGAAATGCAAATCAAACCACAATGAGATATCACCTCACACTTATTAGAATAGCTATTATAAAAAAGATAAGAATAGGTGAGGATGTGGAGAAAAGGAAACTCTTGTGCACTGTTGGCGGGAATGTATACTGGTGCAGCCGCTACAGAAAACAGTATGGAGGTTCCTCAAAATATTAAAAAATAGAACCACCATATGATCCAGCAATTCTACTTCCAGGAATATATTCAAAGGAAATAAAACCAGGATCTAGAAGAGAATCTACACACCCGTGTTCATTGTGGCATTATTTACAATAGCCAAGATAAGGAAACAACCTAAGTGTCCACCAATGCATAAATAGATAATGAAGATATATATATATATATATATATATCTGGCACAGGAGAGAAGGAAATTCTGAATTTGTAACAACATGGATAGAGACCTTGGGGGAGTTGTGCTAAATGAAATACATCAGAGAAAGACAAATACTGTATGATATCACTTACATGTAAACCTAAAAAAGCTGAACTCATAGATACAAAGTGTAGAATGGTGGTTGCAAGGAGCTGGGCAGTAGAGGAAAAAGGGAGATGTCGATCAAAGTGTACAAACTTCTAGTTACAAGATTAATAAATTCTGGAGATCTAATATAGAGCACAGTGATTATGGTTAACAGTATTATATTGTATACCCTCATTTTATTTTATACACCCTCTGCAACAGCTTATGTAGTTTTCTGGCTACTCTCTTCTTAGGACTCATAATTGCCCATCCCATTTTCAGCTGAAAATTTCTTATCTCCCCAAATAATACCATGCTCAAATTCCTCTGCTTTTGTGGGTCCTCCCAAATACTCCCACCAACTGAACTATCTCTCTCTTGAATTCTACTGTTTTTAATGCCTTTGATGCCATTGATTTATTTCTACTTTGTTATATTTCCTCATTACATTTTCTGCCTTTTCAGGGCAGTGTCTGTCTCTTATGAATCTCTATGTTGTACCTTCTGCAGCATTTACTCAATTAATATTTAGTAGCTGAACAAATGATATAAGACAGCATATGACTAAGTACCAAAGCAAGTATGAACAGAAATAAATCCTGTAGGAGTTAAGAGGAGGAAAAGATTACTGGAGAATAATAGTTCACAGAGGAGAAGTTACATGGACTGGACTTCCATGGGAAAGGTAGATGAGAGATGAAAAATAGAGTTGACATAGTTTTTTTTTTTTTTTTTTTTAAGATTTTTTATTTATTTATTTGAGAGAGAAAGACTGAGAGAGAGAGAGCATGAGAGGGGGGAGGGTCGGGAGGATCAGAGGGAGAAGCAGACTCCCTGCCGAGCAGGGAGCCTGATGTGGGACTCGATCCAGGGACTCCAGGATCATGACCTGAGCCGAAGGCAGTCGCTTAACAAACTGAGCCACCCAGGCGCCCCTAGAGTTGACATAGTTAATACAAGTTTCTTAATTATGAACCACACTTTAAATAGAGTTACCAATTTAGGGGCAAGCATTATTCGTTAAACACAGACATTCTCTGTGGGAGCAGTCTTTTAAAACCTAGGGCATGGAGTTGCCGAGCAGAGCACATGTTTTCTGCCAGCAAGTCAACTTCTTTCTTTCTTTTTTTTTATTAGTTTCAAAGGTAGAATTTAGTGATTTATCAGTTGCATATAACACCCAGTGCCCATTACATCAAGTACCCTCCTTAATGCCCATCACCCAATTATCCCTTCCACCCACCCATCTCCCACCCAGCAACCCTCAGTTTGTTTCCTAGAGTTCAGTGTCTCTTATGGTTTGCCTCCCTCTCAATTTTCATCTTGTTTTTCCTTTCTTTCCCCTATGTTCATCTGTTTTATTTCTTAAATTCCACATATGAGTGAAATCATATGTTATTTATATTTCTCTGACTTATTTCACTTAGAATAATACCCGCTAGTTCCATCCATGTCATTGCAAATGGCAAGATATCATTCTTTTTGATGGCTTAGTAATATTCTTATATATATATATATATATATATATATATATATATATATATATATATGAGTCCAGACATCTGGACTCTTTCTATATTTTGGCTATTGTGTACATTGCTTCTATAAACATCAGGGTGCATGTGCCCCTTTGAATGACTATGTTTGTATCCTTTGGATAAATACCTAGTAGTGCAATTGCTGGGTCATTGAATAGCTCTACTTTTTTTTAAGACTTTAATTATTTGAGAGAGACAGAGCAGAGTGATGAGAGAGAGAGAGCAGGAGCAGCGGAGGAGGGGCTGAGGAAGAAGGAGAAGCAGGCACCCTGCTGAGCAGGGAACCTGATGCAGGGCTCCATCACATGACCTGAGACAAAGGCACACACTTAACTGAGCAACCCTGGGTCCCCAGGGTAACTCTATTTTTAACTTTTTGAGGAACCTTTATACTGTTTTCCAGAGTGGCTGCACCACTTTGCACTCCCACCAAAAGTGTAAGAGGGTTCCCTTTTCTCCACAAACTCACCAACATCTGCTGTTTCCTGAGTTGTTCATTTTAGCCATTCTAACCTGTATAAAATAATATATAATTATTGTTTTGGTTTGTATTTCCCTGCAGCCAAGTGATGTTGAGCATTTTTTTTTCATGTATCCATTGGCCATTTGTAGGTCTTCTTTGGAGAAATGTCTGTCCATGTCTTCTGTCCATTTCTTGACTGGATTTTGTTTTGTTTTGTTTTGGGGGGTTGAGTTTGATAAATTCTTTTTTTTTTAAGACTTTATTTATTTATTTGAGAGAGAGAATGAGATAGAGACAGCATGAAAGGGGGAGGGTCAGAGGGAGAAGCAGACTCCCTGCTGAGCAGGGAGCCTGATGTGGGACTCGATCCTGGGACTCCAGGATCATGACCTGAGCCGAAGGCAGTCGCTTAACCAACTGAGCCACCCAGGCGCCCGAGTTTGATAAGTTCTTTATAGATTTTGGATACTAGCCTTTTATCTGATGTATCATTTGTGAATGTCTTCTCCCATTTCGTAGGTTGCCTTTTAGTTTTGTTGACTGTTTCCTTTGCTGTGCAAAAGCTTTTTATCCTGATGAAGTCCCAATAGTTCATTTTTGGTTTTGTTTCCCTTGCCTTTGGAGATGTGTTTAGCAAGAATTTGCTGTAGCTGAGGTCAAAGAAATTGGTGCTTGTGTTCTCCTCTAGGATTTTGATGGATTCCTCTCTCACATTTAGGTCTTTCATCTGTTTTGAGTTTGTTTTTGTGTATGCTATAAGAAAGTGGTCCAGTTTCATTCTTTTGCATATGGCTGTCCAATTTTCCCAGCACCATTTGTTGAAGAGATTCTCTCTTTTCCATTGGATATTCTTTCCTGCTTTGTTGAAGATTAGTTGACCATAGAGTTGAGGATCCATTTCTGGATTCTCTATTCTGTTCCATTTATCTGTGTGTCTGTTTTTGTGCCAGTCCCATACTATCTTGATGATTACAGCTTTGTAATACAGTTTGAAGTTCAGAATTGTGATTGCCTCCACTTTTGGTTTCCTTGTTCAACATTACTTCAGCTATTCAGAGTCTTTTCTGGTTCCATACACATTTTAGGATTGTTTTTTCCAGCTCTGTGAACAATGCTGGTGGTATTTTGATAGGGATTACATTCAATGTGTAATTGCTTTGGGAAACATAGACATTTTAACAATATTTGTTCTGTCAATCCATTAGCATGGAATGTTTTTCCATTTATTTGTACCTCCTCAATTTCTTTCATAAGTGTTCTGTAGTTTCTAGAGTACAGATCCTTTACTTCTTTGGTTAGATTTATTCCTAGATATCTTATGGGTTTTGGTGCAATTGTAAATGGGATTGATTCCTTAATTTCTCTTTCTTCTGCCTCATTGTTCATGTATAAAAATGCAACAGACTTCTGTGCATCGATTTTATATCCTGCAGCTTTGCTGAATTCCTGTATTAGTTCTAGTAATTTTTTGGTAGAGTTTTTTTGGGTTTTCTACATAGATTGTCATGTCATCTGCGAGGAGTGAAAGTTTGACTTCTTTGCTGATTTGTATGACTTTTATTTCTTTTTGTTGTCTGATTGCTGAGACTAGGAATTCCAGTACTTTGTTGAACAACGGTAGTGAGAGTGGACCTCCCTGTCTTGTTCCTGACCTTAGGGGAAACATTCTCAGTTTTTCCCCATTGACAATGATATTCTCTGTGGGCTTTTCATAAATGGCTTTTATGATACTGAGGTATGTTCCTTCTATCCCTACTCTGTGGAGAGTTTTTATCAAGAGAGGATGCTGTATTTTGTCAAGTGCTTTTTCTGCATCTATTGAAAGGATCATATGGTTTCTGTCTTCTCTTTTATTAATGTGTTGTGTCACATTGATTTGAGGTTGTTGAGCAACCCTTGCAGCCCAGGACTAAATCCCACTTGGTTGTGGTGAATAATCCTTTTAATATATGGTTGGATCCTATTAGCTAGTATCCTGGTGAGAATTTTGGCATCCATGTTCATCAGGGATATTGGTCTGTAATTCTCCTTTTTAGTGGGGTCTTTGTCTGGTTTTGGGATCAAGGTAATGCTGGCCTCATAGAATGACTTTGGAATTTGCCTTCCGTTTCTATTTTTTGGAACAGCTTCAGAAGAATGGGTAATAATTCCTCTTTAAATGTTTGGTAGAATTCCTCTGGGAGGTCATCTGGCCCTGGACTCTTATTTCTTGGAGATTTTTGATTACTGATCCAATTTCTTTGTTGGTTATGTGTCTGTTCAGGTTTTCTATTTCTTCCTGTTTCAGTTTTGGTAATTTTTTTGTTTCTAGGAATGTATCCATTTCTTCTAGATTACCTAATTTGTTGGTATATAATTGCTCATAATATTCTCTTGTAATTGTTTGCATTTCTGTGATGTTGTTTGTGATCTCTCTTCTTTCATTCATGATTTTATTTATTTTGGTTCTTTCTCTTTTCTTTTTGATAAGTCTGGCTAGGGGTTTATCTATCTTATTAATTCTTTCAAAGAACCAGTTCCTAGTTTTGTTGATCTGTTCTACTGTTTGTTTGTTTGTTTGTTTCTATATCATTGATTTCTGCTCTAATCTTTATTACTTCTATTCTCCTACTGGATTTAGGCTTTATTTGTTGTTCCTTTCCCAGCTTCTTTATGTGTAAGGATAGGTTGTATATTTGAGACTTTTCTTGTTTCTTGAGAAAGGCCTGCATTTGCTATATACCTCCATCTTAGGACTGCTTTTCCTGCTTTCCAAAAGTTCTGAACTGTCATGTTTTCATTTTCACTTGTTTCCATGTATATTTAAAATGTTTCCTTAATTTACTGATTGACCCATTCATTCTTTAGTAGAATTCTCTTTAACCAAATATATTTGTGTTTGTCCAATTTTGTCCAATTTGTCCATTTTTTTTTTCTTGTGATTGACTACAACTTTTTACATAGTATAATCTCAGTCTTCTTTTATCAGTTGAAACCTGATTTGTGACCCAATATGTCATCTATTCTGGAGAATGTTCCATGTGCACTCGAGAAGAATGTGCATTTTGTTGCTTTGGGGTTAAATGCTCTGAAAACATCTGTTAAGTCCTTCTGATCCACTGTGTCATTTAAAGCCCTTGTTTCTTTGTTGATCTTCTGCTTAGATGGTCTTTTCATTGCTATGAGTGGAGTGTTACAGTCCCCTACTATTATTGTATTATTATCAATTAGTTTCTTTAATTTTGTTATTAATCAGTTTATATATTTGGCTGCTCCCAATTTAGGGGTATAAATATTCACAACTGTTAGATCTTGTTGGATAAGCCCTTTTATTATGATATAGTGTCCTTCTTCATCTCTTATTACAGTCTTTGATTTAAAACCTAGTTTGATACAAGGATTGCTACTCCAGCTTTCTTTTGATGTCCGTTAGCATGATAAATTGTTCTCCACTCCCTCAATTTCAATCTGGAGATGCCTTTGGGTCTAAAATGAGTCTTTTGTAAAAGGATTATCGATGGGTCTTGTTTTTTAATCCATTCTGATACCCTATGTCTTTCTATTGGAGCATTTTGTCCATTTATATTCAGATTAGTTATTGAAAGATATGAATTTAATGCTATTGTGTTACCTGTAGATTTGCTGTTTCTACAGATTGTCTCCATTCCTTTCTGGTCTTTGTTACTTTTGGGCTCTCTTTTTGCTCAAAAGATTGCTGTTACTATTTCTTGCAGGCCTGGTTACTGTCCACCAATTCCTTTAGTTTTTTGTTTGTCCTGAAAACTCTTTATCTCTCCTATTCTGAATGACGGCTTTGTTGGATAAAGTTTTCTTCGCTGCTTATTTTTCCCATTTAGCATGTTAACTATATCATGCCAGTCCTGTCTGGCCTGCCAGGTCTCTGAAGAAAAATATGCTGCCAACGTTATGTTTCTACCCTTGTAGGTTAAGGACCTCTTGTCCTGAGCTGCTTTCAGGATTATCTCTTCATCTTTGAAATTTGCAAGCTTTATTATTATACTATTATATGTCGAGTGGTTGAACTATTTTTATTGATTTTTAGGGAGTCTCTGTGCCTCCTGGACTTGAATGCCTATTTCTTTGCCCAGATTAGGAAGTTCTCAGCTATAATTTGTCCAAATAAACCTTCTGCCCCTCTTTCCCTCTCTTCATCTTCTGAGACCCCTATTATCCAGATATTATTTTGCTTTATGGAAATCCTGAGTTCTTTTTTTTTTTTTTTTTTTTTTTTTAAAGATTTTATTTATTTATTTGAGAGAGAGGGAATGAGAGACAGAGAGCATGAGAGGGGTTAGGGCCAGAGGGAGAAGCAGACCCCCTGCCGAGCAGGGAGCCCGATGCGGGACTCCATCCAGGGACTCCAGGATCATGACCTGAGCCGAAGGCAGTCGCTTTACCAACTGAGCCACCCAGGCGCCCTGGAAATCCTGAGTTCTTAAAGTTTCCCTTTGTGATCCAGTAGTTGTCTTTCTTCTTCTCAGCTTCCTTATTTTCCATCATTTTATCTTCTATATCACTGACTCTCTCTTCTGCTTCTTTATCCTTGCTTTTAGAGCCTCAATTTGGGACTGCATCTTGGTAATAGCATTTTTTATTTCAGTCTGATTCAATTTTAGTTCCTTTATTTCTACAGTAAGGGATTATTTTGTGTCTTCTATGCTTTTTTCAACCCAGCTAATATCTTTATAATCATTGTTTTAAATCCTACTTCAGACATCTTACTTATACTCATATTGATTAAATTCTTGGCAGTGAGTACTACCTCCTGTAATTTCTTTTGGGGTAAATTTTACCAACTCATCATTTTGTCCAGAAAAGAACAGAAGAAAGAGAGAGAAAAGATAACAACAACAACAGCAACAGAAACAGAACAAAACAAACCAGAAGAAAACAAAAACAAAACAAAATAAGAAAAAGTCAAACAAGAAAAAAAAAACAGAACAAAACAAAAAACTAGATCCTGGATGTATTTTGGTCTGCTTGTTAAAAGAAACTAGATTCCATAACAGGAAAGAGAGAAAAACTTTTATATATATAATACAAATAAGGAAACCAAAAATAGAAAACATATATATATATATAATATCTATATAAAAATTAAAATTAAAAAAAGAATAAATAATTGAAAAAATAAGAAAATAGCTGAAAAAAACCTGAAAGACTAAAGAATAATAATAATAATAAAAAAGCCACAAATGCTATATACTGTTTTCCCCAAGAGCTGATGCTTTGCAGTTCTCTATGATCTGTATGCTTGGTATTAGTCAGTTGTTCCTTCTGGTCTTCCAGGGAAGGGGCCTGTTGCACTCATCCTCAGGTGTCTTTGCACTTGTGGAAATGCACCTCCCTTTCAAGGTGGCTGAGCTCAGTGTAAGTGGCTCTGGATTCCATGAACTGGTGCTGATTTGCTCCCTGAAGGCACCAATGAGCAAGATGAAAATGGCGGTGCCCTGCTCTCTAACCCCAGAGGTGAAAGTTCCTGTACCCCACCCTTTGTTGAGCCATCACAGAAAAGCAGTCAATCACTCTTGTCTCCCTAGTTTCCCTCCAAATTCTGTGTTCACCCAGCCTGTGACTGAGACTTTTTATCTCAGGCATGTGACTGAGTTTCAAGTTTCCAACTTGTAGGGACTTCTGTGGCACAGAACCAGGCTGTTCTTCCCGGGGGGGGCGGGTCTTACCACACTTCTGCCTTTTGCTGGGCCACTGCCAGGAGAGCAGTCACGCACTGTGCAGTGGTCCATAGTTTATGGCAACACAGAGCAGTGAGCTGACAGCTAGACTCGCTGTTTTCAGCCAGCTTCCCCACTCTGATTCCTGGAAACTCTGCCACATTCAGACACCCCTTTTCTTGTGACACCTGGGATCCTGAGACCATGCTGTCCCACCTGGGATTCTGCCACCTAAGCACCTTTAAGCCAGGGATGTCCCCCACTGTAGCAGAGTTCTAAAAGTCCCAATTTTGTGCTCCACTGTTTATAATACTTTGTAGTAGCCTCCTTAAGCTGGCTCCCTCCCCTCTGCCATATCCTCAAATGTATCCCCCCAGATTCAAGTCTCTGCACCTCCTACCTTCCAAAAAGTGGTCAGTTTTCTATTTGTAGAATTGCAGGATTTCTTTTCTCAGATCTTTGATTTTGTAGGTGTTCAGAATGATTTGATAACTATCTAGCTGAATTCCGGGGACCAGACAAACTTAGGGTCCTCTACTCCTCTGCCATCTTAATCCTCCTAGTCATCTTTTATTAGTAAATGAAGATAAGTGGTTTAGCTATGTATTTAAAGTTTATCCTTTCAAATTTTCCAATCAGACTAAGTCACTTCTTCTCTTCTAGGGATGAGCAAGAATGCATAATAAGGACTGGAGTGTTACAGTAGTAGCACTCCCTCCTCGTGGGAAATTAACCATTTCCCCTACCTCAAAAATCCACAGCTTTGTTTTCTTTAACCCAGTGAGGTTAACCATTAAGCTTATATTGCATCAGAGGTGTGGCTAAACTTTTTCAGGGGAGATCAGCACAAGCAGTCCTGTCCCCACCTTAATAAACCTGCTACCCTAATCCTAAACACTGCTTCTTCTGGGACCACCAATGGGAAATGCTCCCAGAGGGATTGGAAATGGTCATATACTATATATCAATTAAATTAATTCTAAGTTTGCTCTGTACCCAAGGCCAAAAGTTCACTTTCTATTTTCTTTCCATTCCAAATTATGTCTAGCCATGTTGCCCAATATAGGCTCTCAGATATTCTTCAAAAAGGTAAAGTGACAAAATTAAGATATTCTAATAATGGAATGTCAAAAAGTGTCACAGGTTTTTATTTAAAACCCAGCTAGTTAACTTGGGGTGCCTTGGTGGTTCATTTGGTTAAACATCTGACTCTTGATTTCAAGTCAGGTCTTGATCTCAGAGTCATGAGTTTGAGCCCCATGTCAGGCACCAAGCTCAGCATGCAGTCTGCATGAAATTCTTTCCCACTCATTCCCTCCTCCGCTCCTTCCCTGCTTCTGCACATGCTCTCTCTCCCTCTCTCTCTCTCTCTCTCAGATAAGTAAAATAAAATAGAATAAAATAAAATAAAATCCAGTTATTTAACATACAGTGTAATAATAGTTTCAGGTGTAAATTTAGTATTTCAACAATTACATATAATTACATATAACACCTGTGTTCATCACAACAAGTACCCTCTTAATCCCATCACCTATTTAACATAAACCCCACTCACTTCCTCTGAGGTAACTATGTTTGTTCTCTATATTTAAGAGCCTGTTTCTTGGTGTGCTTCTGTCTTTTTTTTTTTTCCCTTATGATTGTTTTTTTCTTAAATTCCACATATGAATGAAATCATATGGTATTTGTTCTTCTCTGACTGACTCATTTCACTTTGCATAATGCTCTCCAGCTCCTCCATCCACATTGAGGTTTCATTCTTTTTATGTTTGAGTAATATTCCATTGTATCCATTTATTTTTTTCTTTTATCCATTTATTAGTTGATGAACACTTGGCTGGTTTCTATAATTTGGCTATTGTATATAATGCTTCTAGAAACATCTAGGTGCATATATCCCTATCCTTCTGAATTAGTAGTTTTGTATGCTTTGGGTAAATACCTAGTAGGGTGATTGCTGGATTCTAGGGTACTTTCATTTTTAACTTTTTGAGGAACCTCCATACTATTTTCCAGAGTGGCTGCACCAGTTTGCATTCTTATCAAAAGTTCAAGATAGCCCCGGTTTCTCCACATCCTTGCCAACATTTGTTCTTTCTTGTGATGTTGATTTTAGCCATTCTGAGGTGAGGTGTGAGGTGGTATCTCATTGTACTTTTGATTTGTATTTCCCTGATGATGAGTGATGTGAGCATCCGTTCATGTGTCTGTTAACCATCTGTATATCTTCCTTGGAAAAATGTATATTCATATTTTCTTGCCCATTTTTCAACCAGATTATTTGATTTTGGGGTGTTGAGTTTTATAAGTTCCTTTTATATTTTGGATACTAACCCTTTGTTGGGTATATTATTTGCAAATATCTTCTCCAGTTCCTTAGGCTGCCTTTTCATTTTGTTAATTGTTTCCTTCACTGTGCAGAAGCTTTTTATTTTGATGAAGTCCCAATAGTTCATTTTTTCTTTTCTTTCCCTTGTCTCAGGAGACATATCTAGAAAGAAGTTTCTGTGGCTGATGTCAAAGAGGTTGCTGTCCCATTTTCCCAACACCATTTGTTGAAGAGACTGTCTTTTTTCAATTGGCTGTTCTTTTCTGCTTTGTGGAAGATTAACTGAACATATAATTGTGGGTTCATTTCTGGGTTTTCTATTCTGTTCCATTGATCTATGTTTCTATTTTTGTGCCAGTACCATACTGTCTTGATCACTCCAGCTTTGTAATATAATTTGCAGTCCAGAATTGTGATACCTCCAGCTCTGCTTTTCATTTTCAAGATTACTTTGGCTATGAGGGGTTTTTGTGGTTGTATACAAACTATAGGGTTGTTTGTTCTAGCTCTGTGAAAAAAAAATGCTATTGGTATTTTGATAGGGGTTACATTAAGGTTGTATAGATATTTTAACAATATTTGTTTTTCCAATCCATGAGCATAGAATGTCTTTCCATTTCCTTTTTTTTTCTTGAAATTTTTTCATTAGTATTTTATTGTTTTCAGAGTAGATATCTTTCACCTCTTTGGCTAGGTTTATTCCTATGTATCTTATTGTTTTTAGTGCAATTGTAAATGGGATTGATTTCTTAATTTCTCTTTCTGCTGCTTCATTATTAGGGTATAGAAATGGAACATATTTCTGTACATTGATTTTGTTTTGGTGCCATAAAGAAATTCTTGTATCAGTTCTAGCATTTTTTTGGTGGAATCTTTCAGGGTTTCTTTTAATTAATTAATTAATTAATTAATTAATTTATTTAGCTATTTTAAATATTTTATTTATATAGTTGAAAGAGAGAGAGAGAGCATGAGCAGGGGGAGTGGCAGAGAGAGAGACAGGCAGAAGCAAGACTCCCTGATGAGCACAGAGTCCAACATGGGGCTTGACTGCAGGACCCCAAGATCATGATCTGAGTCAAAGTCAGATGCTTAACTGACTGAGCCACCCAGGTTCCCCTCTTTTGGGTTTTCTATGTAGAGTATCATGTTATCTGTAAATAGTGAAAGTTTTAATTCTATCTTTCTGATTTGGGTGCCTTTAATTTATTTTTCTTGTCTGATTGCTGAGGCTAGGATTTCCAGTACTATGTTAAATAACAGTGGTTAAAGTGGACATTCTTTTCTTGTTTCTGAAGACAGAGGAAAAGTTTGCAGTTTTTTTTCTATTGAGGATGACATTAGGTGCAAGTTTTTCATATATGGCCTTTATGATGTTGAGGTATGTTCCCTCTATACCTACTTTGTTGAAGGTTTTTATCATGAGTTGATGTTGTACTTTGTCAAAAGTTTTCTTCTGCATCTATTGAGAGGATCATATGGTTCTTATCCTTTCTTTTGTTAATGTGGTATAGCGTGTTGATTGATTTGCATATATTGCACTAATCTTTCAATTTAAGAATAAATCTCACTTGATTGTGGTTGTTCTTCTAGATTTTTATTTGAAAGTGTAGTTCATTTATTTTCAATTAAATCTGTATCCTAATGAGTTTGATTTTAGCTCTAATTGTTTATCTTCATATCTCTTTGGCTTTTCCTACAAGACTTTACATGTGGTGCTTTTATTTGGGTGGTTTTATATGTTTAATTATGTCCAAATTAACTTACAGATAATTTCTTAATATGAGCATGTGTTCTTAATTTCTAGATGAATTTATTTTAGGAGATTATTTTTTGTTTATTTATTATTTTATTACATTGAAGTTGGTGAATATATTCTGTTTAGTTTTAGTTATTTTGATTTCATTATATACATATATACATCATGGCCTAGTAAATAATCACATTTTTAAAATCACACAATATTTAATAAATAAAATGTGTATTCTCTATTGGGTTCAAAGTCTTATGTGTTGATCAAATTTTTCTTAAACTTAGTATTTCAAAAATCTACTTAATCAAAACTTTTGTTTTTGAAAATGTGTTTAACTTTCTATGATAATTGTAGATTTTTCAATTTCTTCTTCTAATTATTATTCTTCTAAATATTTATATTTATAACTTATTTTATATCCCTTTGTATTTTTTTATCCTTTTGAATTTTTAAGTTATATTGTTAGGTGCATAAAATTCACATATAGTGTGTTTTCATAGTGGTTTGTTTTTCTTTTCATAAAATAAAGCAATGACTTTTTCTCCTTTGTAATTTTCATTCTAAATTTTACATAGTTATATACTAATATCCTGTAATTGCTCTGTCTCTCTTTTTAAGACTTTTCCAGGTATAATTTTATTTTTCCTTCATTTATTAGGTTTCTGGATCATTCTTTTAAAGTTATTTTATTTAAATTTCAGTTAGTTAACATACAGTGTAGTATTAGTTTCAGGAGTAAAATATAGGTATTTAACACTTCCATAAAACACCCAGTGCTCATCACAAGTGCACTTCTTTCTTTTTTTTAAGTTTTTATTTAAATTCCAGTTAGTTTACATACAGTGTAATATTAGTGCCAGGTGTACAATTTATTGATTCAACATTCTATACAACACCCTGTGCTCATCACAATTGCACTTCTTAATCCTCATTACCTATTTAACCCATTCTCCCATGTACCTCCCCTCTGGTAACCATCAGTTTATTCTCTATAGTTAAGAGTCTGTTTCTTGGTTTCTTTTTCTCTCTCTTTTTTCCATCTGCTCATTTGTTTTGTTTCTTAAATTCTACATATGAGTGAAATCATATAGTATTTGTCTTTCTTTGACTGATAGACTTTGCTTAGCATAATATTCTCTAGCTCTATCCATGTCAAGGCACTTGGCAAGATTTTATTCTTTATTATTCTTTATTAATACTCCATTACCTGTATATGTATATATTTTGATATATATATATGCCACATTTTATTTATCTATTCATCAGTTGGACACTTGTGTGATTTCCATAATTTGGCTATTGTAGGTAATGCTGCTGTAAACATCCAGGTACACATATCCCTTTGAATCAGCAGTTTTTTATTCGTTGGGTAAATACCTAGCAGTGTGATTGCTGAATTCTAGGGTACTTCCATTTTTAACTTTTTGAGGAATGTCCATATTGTTTTCCAGAGCACCTGCACCAGTTTTCATTCCCACCAACAGTGCAGGAGGGTTCCCTTTTCTCCACATCTTCACCAGCACCTGTTGTTTCTTATGTTGTTGATTTTATCCATTCTGAAGTGAGGTATGAGATGATACTTAATTGTATTTTTGATTTGTATTTCCCTGATGATGAGTGATGTTTAGTATATTTTCATGTATTAGATAGCCATCTGTATCTCTTCTTTGGAACAATGTCTATTCATGTCTTCTGCCCATTTTTAATTGAATTATTTGTTTTAAAAAAAACAGTTAAAATGGTCTTGAATGAGGGTGTCTGGGTGACTCAGTCAGTTAAGCATCTGACACTTGATTTTGGCTCGGGTCATGATCTCAGGTTTATGAGACTGAGTCCTGTGTCAGCCTCCATGCTCATCAGGGAGTCAGCTTGAGATTCCCTCTCTCCTTCATCCCCTCCTTCTCTCTCTCTCTCTAAAATAAATAATTCTTCTAAAAAATGATCTTGAACCTAAAGATTCCTTCTTTAAAATAAATAAACTTACAAACCTGATTTTAAAAAGGAACAAACGAATTGTTTATTATATTAAAAATTGTAAAGAATTAAACTAAAAGGGTAAACCTAAAGGTATCAGACTTTTTAATAGAAACTTTAAAATTTAGAAGCCAATGGACTACCTCCTTAAAATTACTGAGGAAAGATTATTTTATTTCTAGAACTTATATCATGCCAAATTGTACTGCATGGAGCACTGGGTGTTATATGAAAACAATGGATCGTGGATCACCACATCAAAAACCAATGATGTATTGTATGGTGACTAACATAACATAATAAAATTAAAAAAAAAAAACAAATTATAAAACTTCTTTAAAAGTATGTTGAAAGTTTTATCTTCTATTAAAGAATTTAAAAATAATTAACTTCTTACAAAGCTACTAGATTATATGCTCAAGGAACATTGAGGGAGCCAACCAAAACTGGGTGATAACCTATTTTGGTATGAATGACCACATTATCTGGATATTTTAGTAATTCTTCTTATTGCCTGAGTGACCAAGGAAAATTAGTTTTCTGAACCTTTGATTCTTTAGTTGTAAACTGGGAATCATAATACATAATTTACATAATTTACAGGGCTATCACGAGGGTTAAATGAGATAATACAGCAAAGTGCTTGTCTCGGATGCTGAGTAGAATTTTTTTCTTACCTCACCACTTTAGAATCCTTCAACTTTAGTATTAAGAGAATATGACTTTCTATAAATAGTACAATGAAATATCCTCAGGACTATATATATATATATATATATATATATATATATATCCTGATATAAATATATATTCATGTATAAATATATCTACATATCTATATCTATATAAATATATCAGTATTTTGCTATAATTTGACATATTATAATAGCACATAGTGCTTATAAACAAATGTTATTTTCAGTTCCTGTCTTCAAAGACTTTACAATCTAGTTTAACTACAAGATTAATACATATATTAATAACCTTGAGCATATTGTGAACTTCAGCACCAATAACCATAACTAAATAAAATTAACCACACAGAGTAATCTCTGGGTAGAATATATGCATTGTTTGCCTTCTACCTATAAAATTTTTATTTAATATAAATATAATATAAAGATTTCTTAAACAGTTTAGGAATGTTTAGCAAATATTATAACTCTCAACATACTTTAGAGCAAGAGTAAGGATATTATATATAATTTTGTCTCTCTGTTTTCATTGACAGTATTTTATAATAAGAATAATTTTTTTATTTTATGCTACAGAATGATTCTGAACCAAAGGTATGTATATCATACATTTTTTTTCTCATTATTGCTATTTTTTTTCCTATAGTTGTAAAATTTCAAGCCTGGAATTGACTTCAGAGACTGAATTAATTAACTCTTAAGTTGTAGTAAGGAAATGGAGAATGAAGGGACACCTGGATGGCTCAGTAGGTTAAGAGTCTGCCTTCAGCTCAGATCATGATCCCAGGATCCTGGGATCAAGTTCCATGTCAGGCTTCTTGCTCAATGGGGAGCCTGCTTCTCCCTCTCCTTCTGCCTGCCATTCCCCCTGCTTGTGCTCTCTTTCTCTCTCTGACAAATAAATAAATAAAATCTTAAAAAAAAGAACTATTAAAAAAAAGGAAATGGAGAATGAGAAAGCTTATAATCCGTTAAGAGGTGTTTTCAAATTGTGCATGCTATCCACTGCAAAAGATGTGACACCACCCCTCTCCCCATCACATGCAAACATCCTGGTGATAATGACTGAGCTGTGTGTTGAAAGGAAAACGGTGGAGAAAAGAGTAAAAATTACCAATTTTCCATGTACAAAGGGTCAGGTTGTATAATTCCCAAGTTAATAGTTTTTTCCCTAGTCCATTGGCCTGGTCACTAGCTCTAATATTTAATCTGCATTATAAACATACATACATGGAGTCTTCTCTAAGTTTCAAAGGCATATATGTGATGTCTTGAAATTCAAAACACTTTGATTTCTTTCTTCCTTATGGATTTATCATATTCTATATTTATTATATTTATTTGTAAATTTCATTGATTCACCTAGTGGACTATATCATATTTCAATCCCACTCCCCTTGCCTAGCATCATATACTGAACCTTGAAAAAGATCAGTAAATATATAATATAAAAGGAGGAACTATGATGGCAGATAAGTACGAGGACCCTAGGCTTGTTATGGAGGAGAAGGGGTCCTGGTCATGGAAAGAGGTGACAGAGAGAGAGAGGAGCACACAAGGGATTGCACAAGGAAAACACTTTTCCAAAGACATTGACTGGGGAGAATGAGAAATGCTGATTTTCATGAGTTTTTACAACCACAAGGCTCAAATATTGGAGTTTTAGAAGTCCATGGCATGGCAAATGTGGAGCCCAGGGGGTGCTGCAGTGCACCTGTGGAGAAGGAGGGCAGATAGCCCAGGGAGCAGACAGTGTGATCTGAAGATCCCCTGGAATGCACTGGGAGAGACGATTCTCCCAGTTTGAGATCATATGATGCATATTTTCCAACCAGAGTGCTATGAAAGTTGAAGTCAACCATAAGAAAAAAATTGGAAAAGGACATAAATATATTGAGGTTAAAGAACATCCTACTAAGGAATGAATGGGTAAACCAGGAAATTAAAAAAAGAAAAAAATATACATAGAAACAAATGATAATGAAAACTCAACAGTCCAAAACCTTTGGGATGCAGCAAAAACAATCATAAGAGGGAAGTATATAGCAATATAGCCCTACTTCAAGAAGCAACAAAAACCTCAAAAAACAAAACAAAACAAAACAAAACAAAAAACTAACCTTATACTTGAAGGAGCTAGAAAAAGAACACCAAATGAAGCCTAAAACCAGCACAAGGAGGGAAATAATAAAGATTAGAGCAGAAATAGATGACACACAAACAAATAAACAAACAAAAGAAATTGAATAGATCAATGAAACCAGGAGCTGGTTCTTTGAAATAATTAATAAAATTAATAAACCCCAAGCCAGACTTATCAAAAAGAAAATAAAAAGGACACAATTAAAATCACAAATGAAAGAGGAGAGATCACAGCCAACACCACAGAAATGCAAACAATTATAAGAGAATATTATGAAAAAAATATCTGCCATCAAATTGGACAATCCAGAATAAATGAATAAATTCCTAGAAAAATATAAACTATCAAAACAGAAACAGGAAGAAATAGAAAACTCAAATAGACTGATAACCAGTGAAGAAATAGGAACAGCAATCAAAAATCTCCCAACAAAGAGAAGCCCAGGGCCAGATGACTTTCCAGGGGGAATTCTAAACATTTAAGAAAGAGTTAAAACCTATTATTTTCTAATTGTTCCAAAAAATAGGAATGGAAGAAAAACTTACAAACTCATTCTATGAGGCCAACATTACCTTGATTCCAAAACAAGAAAAAGGCCCTACTAAAAAAGAGAAGTACAGGTCAATATCCCTGATGAACATGTATGCAAAAATTCTCAACCAGATACTAGCATGTTGAATCCAACAGTACATTAAAAGAATTGTTCACCATGCACAAGTGGTATTTATTCCTGGGCTTCAAGGGTGATTCAATATTTACAAATCAGTCAACATGATGCACCACATTAATACAAGAAAGGATAAGAAGCATGTGTTCCTCTTGATAGATGCAGAAAAAGCATGTGACTAAGTACAACACCCACTCTTGATAAAAACCCTTAATAACGGAAGGATAGAGGGATCATAACTCAACATCATAAAGGCCATTTATGAAAGACCCACAGCTAATATAATCCTCAATGGGGAAAAACTGAGTTTTTCCTCTATGATCAGGAACAAGACAGGGATGTCCACTCTCACCATTGTTATTTAACATAGTATTGGAAGTCCTAGCTTCAGCAATTGAAAACAAAAAGAAATAGAAGGCATCCAAATTGGCAAGGAAGAAGTCAAACTTTCTCTATTTGCAGATGACATGATACTTTATGTAGAAAACCCAAAAGACCCCATCAAAAAGTTGTTAGAACTGATACACAAATTCAGTAAAGTTGCAGGATACAAAATCAATGTAAAGAAATCTGTTGTATTTCTATTCACCAATAATGAAGTAGCAGAAAGAGAAATCAAGGAATCAGTCCCAGTTACAATTACACCAAAAACCATAACCTAGTAATAAACCTAACCAAAGAGGTAAAAGATCTGTGTTTTGAAAACTATAGAACAGTTGTAAATATGTAATGTAAATAAAACTGTATTATGTCTTTTTCTTATAAATTTGTTTTCATTGTTAAGTATAGTGTATTAGCATTCAGGTAGCAAAATAAAAATACACTAGATATTTCAAGTAGGGAGTACTTCTATGCAGGTAATTGATTACAAAATAATTTAAAAGGATGGAGGAGCAAAATAAATGTGTTAGAAAGCCAGAAACAGAAGATCATACCAATAAATTAATAATCAATTACAATGCATGGGCTGAAACTCATGAGCCCACCCTTGTCATTGAAATATTGGAATTACTGCATGTGCCATTGTTTCTATTGGAATTGCACTGCTGATGAGATTACACTGTGCAGATGATGCTACTTCTAGAAACTACCACTTACTTCTAGAAGCTCAGTGACCTTATATAATTTCTAGGACCCTCAGTCAATAACTGCTAATGCTTCCATTGCTGGAGGTACTACCAAAAGAAAGGAAAATATAGACTTTTTTGCCTCTTGCCTGCAACTTCCTTGTAAATGCTGCCCACTGGCAAACTAACTAGAAACCAACTGTCAAGAAGTATATAGGTTTAAAAGTTTTCAGGCCACCAGACTCTTGTGATACACAGAACATTAAAGATTGAGAGTGGAAACTGAAGCTAACAGAGTTATCCATCTTCCTTATGATACTACTGTCACCTGGCAGCTTTGTCTTAATGTAATCCAAGACATGTGAATATAGAACTGAAGAGAGCAAGTAGAAGGATCTCTGAGAAAAGAGACAGATTTATATGGGCTGCAGCTATTCACATGAACTGTGATTCAATCAACAATTAACAAGACAATATTTACACAGTGTTATAAACATCTCCATTAATTGTCCTATGCAGGAGCCTATTAGACATTCAAATCGTGGTTCATACCCAAAAAAAGAAGGGAGAAACAAACATTTGTTGTTTACTGTTATGCAAGGTGCTTTGTATGTGTTATCCCTTTTTATCCTTGGACCAACCTTGTGGAACCCTGATTTACAGAAAATTAAAACAGAAATAAGTTAAAATATGCAAAGAACAATGAAAATATCCATATATTTAGCTTAAAAAATCTCAGTCTTGGGAATTATCTTTGATTATTTAACCAAGAGAAAAAAATAAAATATTTATTTCAATGTTACTTATAATTTAAAGATATGGATACACATAATAATCATGAAACTTGTGATAAGAACTAGGTGTTGTATATAAGTAATGAATCACTAAATTCCACACCTGAAACTAATATTACATTGTATGTTAACTAACTGGAATTTAAATAATGACTTAAAAAAGAAAAATAAATAAATTTTATAGAAATTTTTAAACACTTGTCATAATAACTGAGAAGTTTACATACCATAGTGTATGTAAATTACCCAAAATGACAAGACAGGAAAATGTAAGCAAAAAAATAAAATAAGTGTGATATGACAGTTTAAAAAAAAGAAGAAAATTGCCCACCTTCACACAGTAAAAAATAATACACCTATGCTTCAAAACCAGTATCAGTTCTGATTCCAAACTCCATGACCTTTCCAATAAGTTAGTTTTATTAAAATCCATGTTTGCCTGATTGGGAAAACCTGGGATGTTGCTTAGTTCTGAGCATCTCATCCCACCCAAGCAACGGAACTGATTCTTAGATGTACCTACTGTTGAGTGAAGTTAACATCCCTGCCAAAACTGGAAGGTTAACCAGAACATATGGAAAGCTGAACAGCCCAGTGAAACTCAAGCAGGGAGTCCAGCAGGAACAGCTGGTAATCTTTAGAGCAGAGTGGCCTTGTTTGGCCAGGGAACTTGGAACATGGGTTGGCTTGAGGTAAAACCAGAAAGAACCTTTTCAGCCATAAAGCTGTTATCTCATTGTGCCCAGGTAGGGAAGCTAATTCACAGCCCCATGCATTGCTGAATATAGTCATTAGCCCTTCCAACAAGGCAACCTAATGAGAACACATGGGAAGCTGTGTAGCCCATCCAAAAGCCCTGCTTACAATGACACTTTAACAGATAGCACAGTCCATGGCTTTCACCCATCTGTGGAGCAAATCCAGTGGTCCCATCGTGTAGGTAATTTAATATACATTCTCACCAAATTTGGGTTCCCAAACAATGATCTTTGCAGACCGTGGGGTCTGTCTTGTGCCCTATCAAGACAGAGAAATTAATTCATAGCTTCATTTGCTGCTGAATATAGTACTCAGTCACATCCATTTGTTAAGTCTGACCAGAGAACCCAGGCAACTGTGGAGCCCATCCTACAGCTTCACTTAGGCAGGGAACCAGGTCAGCAGTTATATCAAACTGTTTTCAGCCAGTAGCATCCTCCCCTACCTGAAAGCGCAGTCAGTGGCCTTGCCCCAAAATAAACTCTGATAGCAAGCCCCACATGCTGAAGGATGTTAGCAGCAGACATATCAAGAGCCTAAATTGAGCTGACAGGTGAAGATCTGTCTCTGCCGAAGTGAACCCATAAAGTTTGAAAGAGAATACAGTTCACTCAGAGGCATAGATACCAAGGTAGGGAATCAAAAAATCATGAAAAATCCAGTAAACATGACACCACCAAAGGAAACTAAAAAAGCTCCAATAACTGACCATAAAGAAAGGAAAATTTGTCAACTATCAAACAAAGAATTCACAATAATTCTCTTAAAGAAGTGTAGTGAACTAGAAGAACACAAAGGCAGGGACAACTAAATGAAATTAAGGAAACAGTGCAACAACAAAGTGAGAAGTTCAACAAAGACATAGAAACTATTCAAAAAATCCTAGAGCTGAAAATACAGTAATTGAACTGAAGAATTCAGTAGCTTCAAAAGCCGACTTGATCATGCAGAAGAATGAATGAGTGATCTAGAAGATGGGGCATTTGAAATTATCCACTCAGAGAGAAGAAAAACAAACAAACAAAAACCTTCAACACCCCAAAACCAAATAATTCAATTTAAAAATGGGCTGAAGACATGAATAGATATTTTTCCAAATAAGACATACAGATGACCAACAGACACATGAAAAGATACTAAACATCATTCATCATCAGGAAAATACACATCAAAACACCAATGAGAAGGGCACCTGGATGGCTCAGTCTGTAGAGGCCAACTCTTGATTTCAGCTCAGGTCATGATCTCAGGGTCCTGGGATCAAGCCCTGCATAGGGCTGTGCTCAGCAGGGAGTCTGCTTGAGGATTCTCTCTCTCTCTCTTCCTCTGCCCTTTCCCCTGCTCATGCTCTCTCTTTCTCTCTCTCTCTCTAAAATAAATAAATGAATCTTTAAAAAACTGCAATAAAATATTATCTCACACTTGTCAGAATGGCTCAAATCAACAACACAAGAAAGAACAGGTGTTGGTGAGAATAAGGAGAAAGGAGAATGCTTCTGCACTGTTGGTAAGAATGCAAACTGGTACAGCCACTCTGGAAAACAGTATGGAGTTTCCTCAAAAACTTAAAAATAGAACTACCCTATCCAGAAATTGCACTGTTAGGTATTTATGCAAATAATGCAAAAATACTGATTCAAAGGGTTACAGGAACCCAGATGTTTATAGCAGCATTATCTACAATAGCCAAACTATGGAAAGAGCTCAAATGTCCACAGAATGATGAATGGATAAAGAAGTGGTATGTATATGGAATGGAATATTACTCAGCCATAAAAAAATGAAATCTTGCCATTTGCAATGATGTGGACAAAGTTAGAGAGTATTATGCTAAGCACAATAAGTCAATAAGAGAAAGACAACTACTATATGATTTCACTCATGTGGAATTTAAGAAACAAAACAAACAAGCAAATGGAAAAAAGAGAGAAAGAGGCAAAGAAACAGACTTAACTATAGAGAACAAAATGAGGGTTATCAGAGGGGAGGTGGGTGGGGGGATGGGTTAAATAGGTGATGGAGATTAATGAGTGCACTTGTTGTGATGAACACAATGTGTTGTATGGAAGTGTTGAATCACTAAATTGTACACCTGAAACTAATATTACATTGTATGTTAACTAACTGGAAATTAAATAAAAATTTAAAAAGAGAATGCAAAAGAATGAAGAAAGCCTATAGGAATTATGGAACATAATGAAAAGAAACCATATTCACATTATGGGAATTCCAGAGGAGAAAAGAAAGAGAAAGATAAATTATATTTAAAGAAATAATAGCTTAATATTTCCCAATCCTGAGAAAAGAAATTGACACACAGGGACCCCTGGTGTCTCAGCTGGTTAAGCAGCTGCCTTTGGCTCAGGTCATGAATCTAAGGTCCTGGGATTGAGTCCTGCATCAGGCTCCTTGCTCAGCAGGGAGTCTGCTTCTTCCTCTGCCTGCCACTCCTGTGCTTGTGCTCACTCTCTTCTCTCTCTGATTAAAAAATTAATAATAATAATAATAAAAGAAAAGAACAGAAAAGAAATTGACATACAGATCCATGAGGCCCAAAGGACCCCAAATAACTTGAACAAATAGGGCTATGCCTAGTCATATTATAATTGTCAAAAGTCAGACAAGAGAATGTTAAAAGCAGCAGGGGAAAAGAGAAATTACACACAGAGGAACTCCCATAAGATTATTGACAGATTTCTTGAAAACAGTATTTCAGGCCAAGAGAGAATGGGGTAATATATTCAAAATAATGAAAGAAAAAAAATTCTGTCAACTAAGAATTCTGTACCTGACAAAGCTGTTCTTCAGAAACTAAGGAGAGGTAAAAACTTTTTTCAACAACAACAGCAACAACGTGAGGGAGTTCATCACCATTAGATATATCTTACAAGAAATGCTTAAGAGAATCCTTTTAGTGGAGTGAAAGGATGTTAATTGAAATCAGAAAAACATAAGAAGGTAGCATAAAACTCAATAGTAATGGTAATAGTCAAAGATAGATTCTGTAATATGGTACTGGTGATGCATAATTCCCTTACAACTCTAGTTTAAAAGATAATAAACAAACGTTGTAAAATATTATAAAACTATCCATAACTAAAATAATCAGTTAATTAGTTACAGAGTAACTATATATATAGTATATTATATATCTATTACTATATATAGTGTATGTATATATATATATATATATATATATATATATATATATATATAT
>NW_022589754.1:7083012-7185356 GCF_004348235.1 Phoca vitulina | reverse complement strand
TATATATATATATATATATATATATATATATATATATATATATATACTATTATAGCAATAACCTAATGTGAAGGGGAAGAGAAGTAAAAGTATAAATTTTAAGAATTATTGAAATGAAATTGTTAGTTTAAAATAGGTGTTATAATTTTAATATAAATACTATACTAAATTTAATCAAATAAATTTAATTATGTTTAATATGTTTAATATGTAATATGTTTCATGTAAGCCTTATGATAACCACAAGGGAAAAACATGAACCATTATACATACAAAAAAAAGACCATGATAAAAACATCAAAGCATAGTGATACTAAAACGTATAAAACACACAAGACAGAAGGATAAGAAACATGAACAATTAATCTAAAAATAGCCAGAAAACAATAAACAAAAGTCGTAATAGTATTTACTTATCAAAAATTACATTAAAATTAATGGAATAATTTCTTTAATTAAAAGACATAGGATGGCTGAATGGATAAAAAAAAATCAAGATCCAACAATATGGTGCCTTCAAGACATTCACGTTAGCCTTAAAGACACATATAGATGGAAACATAAAAAAATTCAATCAAATGGTAATAACAACAACAAAATAATAGTGGTAGCTATAATTATATTAGGCAAAATTGACTTTAAGACAAAAATGCTAAGAAGAAACAAAGCCATTATATAATGAAAAAGAGGTCAATCCATCAAGAAGATATGACAATTGTAAATATTTGTTCATCCAACATCAAAGTACACAAATATATAAAGAAAAACTAAAAGAGCTAAAAAGAGAAATAAACAGCAGTACAATAATAGTTGGGACTTTAACACCCAACTCCCAACAATGACAAGATCATTGAGACAGAATTAAGAGAAAACAGTGGATTTGAACAACATGATAGACCAAAAGGACCTAACAGAAATATACAAAGCATTCTGTCCAACATTAACAGAATAAACATTCTTCTTGAGTGCACATTTTCTAGGATAGACAGTATATTCAGTCTTAGAAAATTCAAAAAGATGGAAATCAAACCAAGTATCTTCTCTGACCACAATAGTATCACACTAGACATCAATAACAAGAAGAAAACTAGAAAATTTACAAATACATAGAAATTAAACAATATTCTCCTGAACAACAACTAATGGAACAAAGAATGAATTAAAGGCCAAAGTTAAAAGTATATTGAGACAAATTAAAATGGAAACACAGCATGCCAGAATTTATGGGATGCAGAAAAGGCAGCTCTAAGAGCTAAGTTCTTAGCAATAATTACCTACATTAAGAAGAAAGAAAGATCCCAAATGAACAACCTAACTCTATGCATTAAGGAACTGGGAAAAAAGAACAAACTGAGCCCAAAGCTTGCAGATGGAAGAAAATAATAAAAATTAGATCAGAAACAAACAAACAACCAAGACTGAATTGGGAAAATAGTCTGAATACAGCCAATTATAGTAAGTGGATTGAATCAGTAATCAAAAGTTTTCCAATGAAGGAAAGCCCAACATAAAATAGCTTCACTTGTGAGTTCATCTGATTCACTTTATTGTGATATTTGCTTTATCGTCTTGGTCTGGAACTAAACCTGCAATATCCCTGAGGTATACCTGTAGTGTTTTTATATACTAACACCAAATTATCTGAAAAACAAATGAAGGAAACAATTCTATTTAGAATAGCTTTAAAAATAGGGGCGCCCGGGTGGCTCAGTTGTTAAGCATCTGCCTTTGGCTCAGGTCGTGATCCCATGATCCTGGGATCAGGCCCCACATTGGGGTCCCTGCTCAGCCGGAAACCTGCTTCTCCCTCTTCCACTCCCTCTGCTTGTGTTCCCTTTCTTGCTGTGTCTCTCTCTGTCAAATAAATAAATAAAATCTTTAAAAAAAATAGAATAGCTTTAAAAATAATAAAAATAATTAAGAATAAGTTTAGCAAAGGAGATGAAAGATTTCTACTCTGAAAACAAGTCATGGATCAAATAAATCAAAGAAGATACAAATAAATGGAAAGGTATCCTGTGTTCACAGATTAGATAACTAATGCTGTTAAAATATCAATGCCACCCAAATTCATCTGTAAATTCAGTACAAACTATCTATCTCAAGATTTCAATGTGAGTTTTTAAAGAAAAGAAAAAATTCTAAAATTTATATGGAACCACAGAAAACCCCAAGTGACCAAAGTAAAAGTGGGAAAGAAGAAAAAAAAAAATAGCATCACACTTCCTGATTTCAAGCTATACTTTATAGATATAGTAATCAAAACAGTATGGTACTGGCATAAAAACAGATACGCAGATCAATAGAACAAAACCAAGACTTCTGAAAGAAAACCACACATATTTGTCGACTAATTCTAAATAATGTTAATTAATATAAAGGAGTCAAAATACTAAACGGAGAGAACACAGTCTCTTCAGTAACGGTGCTGGGAAAAATTGGATATTCATGTATAAAAGAATGAAACTGGATCCATATCTTACACCACCCACAAAAATTACCTTAAATGGGTTAAAGACTTAAATGTAAGCCATCAATAAAACCATAGAACTCCTAAAATAAAACATAGGAAAATTCTTCTTGACATGGGTTTTAGCATTGGATTTTTTTGGATATGAGACTTAAAGCACAACCAAAAAAAACAAAAAAACAAAACAAGTGGGGCTACATTAAACTAAAATACTTCTGGATATCAAAGGTAACAATAAAATGAAAAGACAACCTACAGAATTGGAAAAACATTTGCAAACCATATATGTAATAAGGGTTTAACACCAGAATACATAAAATAGTTACTAACAAACATAAAGGAACTAATTGATATAATACAATAATAATATGGGACTTTAACACCCCACACATGTCAATCAACAGATCATCTAAACATAAAATCAACAAAGAAACAGTGGCTTTATATAACACACTGGACCAGATGGATTTGACAGATGTGTTCAGAACATTCCATCCTACCGGGCACCTTGGTGGCTTAGTTGGTTAAGTGACTGCCTTCAGCTCAGGTCATGATCCCGGAGTCCTGGGATCAAGCCCCACATCGGGCTCCCGGCTCAGCAGGGAGCCTGCTTCTCCCTCTGACCCTCTCCTCTCTCACGCTGTTTCTCTTGCTTGTTCTCTAATAAATAAATAAATAAAATCTTTTAAAAAAAAAAAAAGAACATTCCTTCCTACAACAGCAGAATACACATTCTTTTCAAATGCACATGGAACATTCTCCAGAATACATCATCACATATTAGGTCACAAAACAGCTCTTACCAAATACAATAAAGAAGAAAGAAAAGGAAAGAAAGAAAGAAAGAAAGAAAAGAAAGAAAGAAAGAAAGAAAGAAAGAAAGAAAGAAAGAAAGAAAGAAGGAAAGTAAGTCATACCATGCATCTTTTCCTTTTTTTTTTTTAAGATTTTATTTTATTTATTTGACAGAGAGAGATATAGCGAGAGAGGGAACACAAGCAGGGGGAGTGGGAGAGGGAGAAGCAGGTTTCCTGCTGAGCAGGGAGCCCAATGCGGGGCTCGATCCCAGGACCCTGGGACCATGACCTGAGCCGAAGGCAGACGCTTAACGACTGAGCCACCCAGGCGCCCCCATGCATCTTTTCTGACAACAACACAATGAAACTAGCAGTCAACCACAAGAAAATCTATAAAGACCAAAAATACATGGAGGTTAAATAACATGCTACTAAACAATGAATGGGTCAACCAAGAAATAAAAGAATAAATTACAAAGTGCATGGAAACAACTAAAAATAAAATAATAAAGAATAGAGCAGACATAAATGATATTGAAACTAAACATACAATAGAATAAATCAATGAAACCAGGAGCTGGTTCTTTGAAAAAATAAATAAAATTGATAAATCTCTAGTCAGACTTATCAAGAAAAAAAGAGAAATGACTCAAATAAGATCACAAATGAGAGAGAATAACAACCAACAGCAAAGAAATACAATTATAAGAAAATATTATGAAAAATTATGTGCCAACACACTAGACAACCTAGAAGAAATTGATAAATTCCTAGAAACATATAAACTACCAAAACTGAAATAGGAAGGATTAGAAAATTTAAACAGACCAATTACCAGCAAAGAAACTGAATAAGTAAACAAAAAACTCCCAACAAACAAAAGACTAGGACCAGATGGCTTCACAGATGAATTCTACCAAACATTTAAGAAGAGTTAATATCCATTCTTCTCAAACTATTCCAAAATATAGAAGAGGAAGGAAAACTTCAAAATTCATTCTATGAAGCCAGCATTATCCCCATACCAAAAATAGATAAAGACACCAAAAAAAAAAAAAAAAAAAAAAAAAAGAGAGAGAGAGAGAGAGAGAATTACAGGCTTTTGGCTCCCTGAGCAGTACCATGGTGGTCCCCCAAAACAAGCACCTTAGGAAAGACAGCAAAAAGGGAAGCAAGAAGAAAGTGGTTGATCCATTTTCTGAGAAAGATTGGTATGATGCGAAAGTACCAGGTATGTTCATTATAAGAAATATTGGGAAAAAAAACATTAGTCACAAGAACTCAAGGAACCAAAATCGCACATGATGGCCTCAAGGGAATTGTTTTTGAAGTGAGCCTTGCTGATGTGTAGAATGATGAAGTTGCATTTAGAAAATTCAACCTAATTACTGAGGATGTCCAGGGAAAAAACTGCCTGACTAATTTCCATGGCATGGATCTTACCTGTGACAAAATGTGCTTCATGGTCAAAAAATGGCAGACCACGACTGAAGCTCATGTTGATGTCAAGACTACCAATGGTTATTTGCTTCGTCTATTTGGTGTTGGTTTTACTGAAAAAATGTAACAATCTGATTTGGAAGACCTCTTATGCTCAGCACCAACAGTTCTGCCAAATTCAGAAAAAGATGATGGATATCATGACCTGAGAGGTGCAGACAAATGACTTGAAGGAAGTGGTCAATAAATTGATTCCAAACAGCATCAGAAAAGACACAGAAAGGGTTGTCAGTCTATTTATCCACTCCATGATGTCCTGTTAGAAAAGTAAAAATGTGGGGTGCATGGGTGGCTCAGTCGGTTAAGCCTCTGACTTTTGATTTTGGCTCAGGGCATGATCTCAGTGTTGTGAAATCGAGCCCCACATTGGGCTCCATGTCCACCTGGGAGTCTGCTACTATCTCTCTTTCCCTCTCTCTTTGCCCCTCCCCCTGCTCACACACTTTCTTTCTCTCTCAACAAACAAATAAATAAATAAAATATATTCTTTTGAAGACAGGAAAGTAAAAATGCTGAAGAAGCTCAAGTTTAAATTGAAAAAGTTCATGGAGCTTCTTGGTGAAGGTTGTAGTTCTGAAAAGGCTACTGGGGATAAGACCAGTGTTAAAGTTGAAGGAGCTGATAGAATGAACCAAAGATCCAAGAATCTGTTTAAATTTCAGACACTTAATGGTAACAAATAAAAAATCTTATTTGTAATGTTTAAAAAAGAGAGAGAGAATGACAGGCCAATGTCCATGATGAACAGAGATGCAGAAATCCTCAACAAAATACTAGCAAACCAAATCCAACAATACATTAAAAAAATCATTCACTACAATCAAATGGGATTTATTCCTGGTTTGCAAGGGTGGTTCAATATTTGCAAATCAATCAACATGACATATCATATCAATGAGAGAAAGGAAAAGAACAAGATAATCATTTCAGTACATGCAGAAAAACATTTGACAAAGTGCAACATCCATTCATGATAAAAACCCTAAACAAAGTAGGTTTAGAGGGAACATAATAAGGGCCATATATGAAAAACCCACAGCTAACATCATCCTTAATGGGGAAAAAACTGAGAGTTTTCCCTTTAGGTTAGGAGCAAGACAAGGATATACACTCTCACCACTTTTATTCAACATAGTACTGGAAATCCTAGCCACAGAAAACAGACTATATGTATATCATCCAAATTATAAGGAAGAAATAAAGCATTCACTATATGCAGATGACACAATACTATATATAGAAAACGTGAACTCCACACACACACACACACACACACACACACACAAACTGCCAGAACTGATAAACAAATTCAGTTAAATAACAGGATACACAATCAATGTACAGAAATCTGTTGCATTTCTATACACTAACAATGAAGTAGCTGAAAAAGAAATTAAGAAAACAGTCTCATTTACAATTTCACCCCAAATAGTAAGATACCTAGGAATAAATCTAACCAAAGAGGTGAAAGGTCTGTACTCTGAAAACTATAAAACACTGATGAAAGAAATTAAAGATGACCCAAAAAATGGAAATAAATTCCATGCTCATGGATTGGAAGAACAAAATTGTTAAAATCTCTATACTACCAAAACAATCTACAAATTTAATGCAATCTCTATCAAATTACCAACAGTATTTTTTCACAGAACTACAAAAATAATTCTGAAATTTGTATGGAACCACAAAAGACTCTAACAGCTAAAGCAATCTTGAAAAAGAGAAACAGGGGTGCCTGGGTGGCTCAGTTGTTAAGCGTCTGCCTTTGGCTCAGGTCATAATCCCAGAGTCCTGGGATTGAGCCCCACGTCGGGCTCTCTGCTCAGTGGAAAGCCTGCTTCTCCCTCTCCCACTCCCCCTGCTTGTGTTCCCTCTCTTGCTGTGTCTCTCTCTGTAAAATAAATAAATAAAATCTTAAAAAAAAAAAAAAAAAAAGAGAGAAACAAAGCTGAAGGCATGACAGTCCCAGACTTGAAGTTATATTACAAAGCTGTAGTGATCAAAACAGTATGGTACTGGCACAAAAAGACACATTGATCAATGTAGCAGAATAGAAAACCCAGAAATGAACCAAAAACTACATTGTCAATTAATCTTCAACAAAGCAGGTAATAATATCCACTGGAGAAAGACAGTCTCTCTAACAAATGGTGTTAGGAGAAGTGGACAACAACATGCAAAAGAATTAAACTGGACCATTTTCTTACACCATACACAAAAAATAAATTCAAAATTGATTAAACACTTAAATGTGAGACTTGATACCATAACAATCCTAGAAGAAAACATAAGCAGTAACTTCTTTACCATGGGCCATAGCAACTTTTTTCTAAATAGGTCCCATGGGGCAAGAGAAACAAATGCAAACATAAACTATTAGGACTTCAAAATAAAAAGCTTCTGCACATGGAAGGAAACAATCAACAAAACTACATGCAATATACAGAATGGAAGAAGATACTTGCAAATGACATATCTGATAAAGGGTTATTATTTAAAATATATAAAGAACTTATCAAACTCAACACCCCCAAAACAAATACTCCAATTAAAAATTGGGCAGAAGATATGAACAGACATTTTTTTTTTAAGAAGACATACAGATGGCCAACAGGCACATGAAAAGTTGTTCATCACTTACCATCAGGGAAAGACAAATCAAAGCTACAATGAGATATCACTTCACACCTGTCAGAATGGCTAAAATTAACACATGAAGCAACAAGTGTTGGCCAGGATGTGGAGAAAAAGGAACCGTCCTGCACTGTTTGTGGGGATGTGAACTGGTGCAGCCAAGTGTGGAAAACAGTATGGAGGTTTCTCAAAAAATTTTTAAAAGAAGAACTACCCCATGATTCAGCAATTACTCTACTGGGTATTTACCCAAAGAATACAAAAACACTAATTCAAAGGGATACATGAACCCCTATGTTTATAGCAGCATTTACAATAGCCAAATTATGGAACCAATGAATGGATAGAGAAGATTTGGTATATATAAACAATAGAATATTACTCAGCCATAAAAGAGAATGAAATCTTGCCACTTACAGACATGCATTGAGCTAGAGTGTATTATGCTAAGTAAAACAAGTCAGTCAGAGAAAGACAAATACCATATGATTTCATTCACATGTGGAGTTTAAGAAACAAAACAGATGAACTTAGGGAGACAGAGAGAGAGAAACAAGAAACAGACTCTTAAGTATGGAGAACAAACTGATAGTTACCAGAGTGGAGGTAGATGGGGGGACGGGTTAAACAGGAGATGGGTATTAAGGAGTGCACTTGTCCTGATTAGCACCAGGTGATGTATGGAATTGTTGCATCACTATATTGTATACCTGAAACTAATATAACACCAAATATTAACTAATGGGAATTAAAATAAAAACTTAAAAAAAAACGGGCATTCAAGATACAATTGCACAAATTAGCTATCCAGGTTGCACCATATAATATCTGAAATAAAATATTTGGAACTGAGGCAAATATATTCATGCCATATCACTCACTACTCAGCATGCAACAAATGTTCACTGGTTATCTCTATTAAATGATATATAAATTCCATTTACATATCAAAGCTTGAGGAGGTGTGTATCCAGGACCTTTTCTCCTGCTCTCTAAGTATCAAGCCAGATTTAGAGGAATAAGGGCAACTTAGGCAGTTCTGAATAAGGAAGCCTGCTTCCTTCCTTTATGGCATGAATTTTCAACATATTTCCCTGGATGAGGGAGGAGTCTTAGATAAGAGATATAATTGTGGAGCATTTGGGTAAGTTAAAAGACTTTGAAGACACCTGAAACAATCAGAGCTCACAATATTTCTTAGTGTGGCTGGGTTTCAAGATTGGGAATGTGGTTCTTGAAACCTAGTCAAAAGGCTCAAAACATCATTACAACATCAGGTACAACATTCCATAAGCTTGATGGTCTCTAAGTTTCTTTTCTTTTTTTTTTTTTCTTCAGTTTTTTATTTTACATCTAGTTAACATACAGTGCAATATTGGTTTCAGGAGTAGACTTCAGTGATTCATCACTTACATACAACACCCAGTGCTCAACACCACAAGTGCCCTCCTTAATACCCATCAACCATCTAGTCCATTCCCCACCCACCTCCCTCCATCAACACTCACTTTGTTCTCTATCTTTGAGTCTCTTATGGTTTGTTTCCTTCTCTCCTTATTTTTTTCTTTCCCCCCCATCTCATATGTTCATCTGTATTGTTTCTTAAATTCCACATGAGTGAAATCATATGGTATTTGTCTTTCTCTGACTGACTTATTTCGCTTAACATCATACACCCTAGCTCCATCCACATCATTGCAAATGGCAAAATTTCATTCTTTTTGATGGATGAATAATATTCCATTATGTATATATACCATATTTTCTTTATCCATTCATCAGTCAATGGACATTTGGGCTCTTTCCATAATTTAGCTATTGTTGATAATGAACACTGGGGAGCAGATACTCTTTTGAATCTGTATTTTTGTATCCCTTGGGAAAATACCTAGTAGTGCAATTGCTGGGTCATAGGGTAGTTCTATGATTGATTCATTCCTCTGATTCATCCATTCTCATATTATGGCATCCATTCAGGTTTCCAATTCAGTTATAGCATTTTTAATATTGGTCTGACTAGATTTTAGTTCTTTTATCTCTGCAGTAAGGGATTCTCTAGTGTTTCTATGCTTTTATCAAGCCCAGCTAGTATCCTTATAATTGTTGTTTTAAAAATTCTCATTAAGACACCTTACTTATATCTGTATTGATTAAATCCCTGTTAGTTCTACTTCCTGTTCTTTTTGTGGTGAATTCCTCTGTCTTGTCATTTTGTCCAGAAAATCAAAATAAAACAAAACAATAGCAACAACAAAAAGCAAAACACCAGATCCTGGGTGTGTTTTGGTCTGCCTGTGAAAAGAAGCTAGATCCAAAAATATAAATAAAATAAAATAAAATAATAATAAAATAAAATAAAAATAATATATAAAAGATATACATAAAAGTAAAAATTGAAAAATGATAATAAAATAAAAAAGAATTAAAAATAAGAAAAAATAAAGATTAATAATAAAAATTAAAAAAAATTTTAAAAAGCTAGGTCCTATTTCCCCTACAGCTGAAGCTTTGCAGCACTCTATGATCAGTGGACTTGGTGTGTGGGAGGTGTTTATGCCGGTCTTCTGGGGGAGGGGCCTATTGCACTGATTCTCTGGTGGACTTGCCCTAGTGGAGATGTGCCTGTAGGGCACAGGAGGGCAAGGCTTGGTGTATAGGGCTCTGGCTTCCACTAGGTGGCACTGTTTTGCTCCCTGAAGTCTTTCAGTGCTGACGGGTTGGGTGAAAGCAGTGGTGCCGAGTCTTTAGCCCCAGAGCTGTGAGTTCGCCCCTGCCACTCTTCGGGAAGCCCTCACCAGAGCAAACAATCACCCCTCTTGTGTCCTCTGGTTTCTGTCAGATCCCTGCTTTCACCCTGCCTGTGTCTGAGCTGTTTTATCACAGGCATGAGACTGGGTTTCAAAACTCCAAATTTAAGGGACTCCCGAGGTGTAGACTCATGCTGATCCTCTGGGGGAGGGTCTCACCATGCTTTTGCCATTTGCTGGCCTGTGCCAGGAAAGCAGCCATATGACCACACAGTGGTTCTGAGTTTATGGCAAGGTGGAGCAGAGAGCCAGCACCCAGGCTTGCAGCCGTCAGCCAGAGTCGCACTCCTATGCCTGGAAACAGTGCACCATGTTGGTGCCACCCATTCTTCCTGTGACCTGGGGGTCCTCAGACCACGCTGTCCACTCCCTGAGTCTCCACCCCCTTCCCCACCTGAGCCCCTTTAAGCCAGGTACCTCCCTGGTGGTGACAGATTTCTAAAACCTCATGTTATACACGCTGCTGCTTATAATACCTTTCAGTAGTCTCTATAAATAGGGGTCCCTCCCCTTCACAGCACCCACAGTTCTTATCTACCCAAAATCAACTCGCCACACCTCCTACTTTTCAGAAGGTGGTCGCTTTTCTACTCGTAGACTTGCAGTTTTGTTCTCTCAATCCTCAGATTGATTTCTTGGGTGTTCCAGATGATTTGATAATTATCTAGCAGTGCTTGAGGAACGAGGAAAGTTTAGGGTCCACCACTCCTCTGCCATCTTAACTCCTCCAAGATTGTTATTTTCCTACTTGAAGTACTCTTCCAGCTCTTCTTTTAATATCTGCATGTGATATTTCCAGTATTTTGATTTTGTTTCTTATTCCTTTTCTCAGTTTCTGCTTCAGTTCTCAGTTCTTTTTGTAGTTTTTCTGTTCTGTTTTTTACTTGGTCTTATCCTAGTTCTTTTTTTTTTTTTTTTAATTTTATTATGTTATGTTAGCCACCATACAATACATCATTAGTTTTTGATGTAGTGATCCACGATCCATTGTTTTCGTATAACACCCAGTGCTCCATGCAGTACGTGCCCTCCTGAATACACATCACCGGGCTAAACAATCTCCCCTCCCCCCGCCCCTCTAAAACCCTGTTTGTTTCTCAGAGTCCATAGTCTCTCTTGGTTCATCTCTTCCTCCGATTTCCTTCCCTTCATTTTCCCTTCCTTCTCCTAATGTCCTCCATGCTATTCCTTATGTTCCACAAATAAGTGAAACCATATGATAATTGACTTTCTCTGCTTGACTTATTTCACTTAACATAATCTCCTCCAGTCCCATCCATGTTGATGTAAAAGTTGGGTATTCATCATTTCTGATGGCTGAGTCATATTCCATTGTATATATGGACCACATCTCCTTTACCATTCATCTGTTGAAGGGCAACTCAGCTCTTTCCACAGTTGGCTATTGCAGACATTGCTGCTATGAACATTGGGGTGCATATGGCCCTTCTTTTCACTACATCTGTGTCTTTGGGGTAAATACCCAGGAATATAATTGCTGGGTCATAGGGTAGCTCTATTTTTAATTTTTTGAGGAACCTCCACACTGTTTTCCAAAGTGGCTGTACCAACTTGCATTCCCACCAACAGTGTAAGAGGGTTCCCCTTTCTCCACAAGCTCTCCAGCATTTGTTGTTTCTTTCCCTGTCCATTTTTGCCATTCTAACTGGTGTAAGGTGGTATCTCAATGTGGTTTTCTTTTTTTAATTTTTTTTTAATTTTTTTATTGTTATGTTAATCCCCATACATTACATCATTAGTTTTAGATATAGTGTTCCATGATTCATTGTTTGTGCATAACACCCAGTGCTCCATGCAGAACGTGCCCTCCTCAATACCCATCACCAGGCTAACCCATCCTCCCACCCGCCCTCCCCTCTAGAACCCTCAGTTTGTTTTTCAGAGTCCATCGTCTCTCCTGGTTCTTCTCCCCCTCCGATTTCCCCCCCTTCATTCTTCCCCTCCTGCTACATTCTTCTTCTTCTTTTTTTCTTTCTGAACATATATTGCATTATTTGTTTCAGAGGTACAGATCTGAGATTCAACAGTCTTGCACAATTCACAGCACTTACCAGAGCACATACCCTCCCCAGTGTCCATCACCCAGTCACCCCATCCCTCCCACCCCACCCCCCACTCCAGCAACCCTCAGTTTGTTTCCTGAGATTAAGAATTCCTCATATCAGTGAGGTCATATGATACATGTCTTTCTCTGTTTGACTTATTTCGCTCAGCATAATACCCTCCAGTTCCATCCACGTCGTTTCAAATGGCAAGATCTCATTCCTTTTGATGGCTGCATAATATTCCATTGTATATATATACCACATCTTCTTTATCCATTCATCTGTTGATGGACATCTTGGCTCTTTCCACAGTTTGGCTATTGTGGACATTGCTGCTATAAACATCGGGATGCACGTACCCTTTCGGATCCCTACTTTTGTATCTTTGGGGTAAATACCCAGGAGTGCAATTGCTGGATCGTATGGTAGCTCTATTTTCAACTTTTTGAGGAACCTCCATACTGTTTTCCAGAGTGGCTGCACCAACTTGCATTCCCACCAACAGTGTAAGAGGATTCCCCTTTCTCTACAACCTCTCCAACCTTTGTTGTTTCTTGCCTTTTCCATTTTTGCCATTCTAACTGGTGTAAGGTGGTATCTCAATGTGGTTTTGATTTTAATTTCCCTGATGGCTAATGATGATGAACATTTTTTCATGTGTCAGCCATTTGTATGTCTTCTTTGGAGAAGTGTCTTTTCATGTATTCTGCCCATTTTTTGACTTGATTATTTGTTTTTTGGGTGTTGAGTTTGAGAAGTTCTTTATAGATCTTAGATACCACCCCTTTATCTGTAGTGTCATTTGCAAATATCTTCTCCCATTTTGTGGGTTGCCTCTTTGTTTTGTTGACTCTTTCCTTTGCTGTGCAGAAGCTTTTTATCTTGATGAAGTCCCAAAATTCATTTTTGCTTTTGTTTCACTAGCTTTTGGAGATGTATCTTGAAAGAAGTTGCTGTGGCCGATGTCAAAGAGGTTACTGCCTATGTTCTCCTCTAGGATTTAGATGGATTCCTGTCTCACATTTAGGTCTTTCATCCATTTTGAGTTTATTTTTGTGTATGGTGTAAGAAAGTGGTCCAGTTTCATTCTTCTACATGTCGTTGTCCAATTTTCTAAACACCATTTGTTGAAGAGACTGTCTTTTTTCCATTGAATATTCTTTCCTGCTTTGTCAAAGATCAGTTGACCATAAAATATTATCTCTTAAGTGTAGGTTGTCTTTTATTTTTTATTGTTTCTTTTGCTGTGTAGTTGTTTATTTATCTGTTTGTTTAGTTTTATGTTGTCCCACTTGTTTATTTTTGCTTTTGTTGCATGATTTTTTGGTGTCATATCCAAAAAGCTATGCTAAGGTCAATGTCAAAGAGGTTTTTGGCAATGTTTTCTTCTAGGAGTTTTATGGTGTCAGGTCTTACATTTAAATGTTTAATCTATTTTGAGTTGATTTTTGTGTAATCTAATATGAGCTTATTTTGTGCAAGATAAGGGTTAAATTGTATTCCTTTGAATGTAGATATCCAGTTTCCCAGACCCTTTGTTGAAGAGACTAGCCATTCCCTAATTCTGTATTCTGTGCATCTTTACTAGGGTTAGTGGAATATATATATATTCCACTATATATATATTCCACACAACCCAGGACGCGCACAACCCAGGACGCTGCAGTTTATAGCAGCACGGACAGAAACAGAGATGGTGTGGCCTGGAGAGCTCACTGAAGAACAGACTGCGGTCTCTCTGCTCTGAGGCAGAGGGTTGGAAACGGTCTCTTCTGCTCTGACTCACGGAAGAGACCCGGAAAGCCACCAGGGAAAGGCGCCAGAGAACATAGTTTCACTCCTGGGCTCTCTATTCTGTTAAGTTGGTCTATGTGTCTATGTGTCTAATTTTATGCTACCAACATGCTATTTTAATTACTATAACTTTATAATACAGTTTAAGATCAGGAAGTATGTTGTGTCCAGCTTTGGTCTTTTTGCTCAAGATCACTTTGGCTATAGAAGACTTTTGTAGTACCATACAAACTTCAGAATTTTCTTTTCTTTTTTTTAAGATTTTATTTATTTATTTAACAGAGAGAGACACAGCAAGAGAGGGAACAGAAGCAGGGGGAGAGGTAGAGGGAGAAGCAGGCTTCCTACTGAGCAGAGAGCACAATGCGGGGCTCGATCCCAGGACCCTGGGATCCTGACCTGAGCCCAAGGCAGACGCTTAACAACTGAGCTACCCAGGCACCCCTAGAATTTTGTCTTCTATTGCTGTGCAAAAGCCAAAGTTGTTACATTGAGGTTTGTGATCATGAATTAAAGTGAGACCTGCCAACCCAATTATGTGATTTCTATTTACCAAGGTTCTTTGGCTTAAGTTCTCACACAGAGAAGGCCTGAGATTGAGTTCAACCAGGATTGGGACTTTCCCAGGGAGAAATAGAGAGGGAAACAGGGGTAAGTGAGCCACATATATTTGTATCAAACTGATTATAATGAGTAAAGATGTATTTCACATTGGAAAAGGAAGAAAATAAAGATATTGAGGAGGATGATTATCTTAGTTTAGGTTACCCCAGAAGCAAAGTATGAGACTAGCATTTATGTTCAAGCAGTTTTTTTTTGGCAGATAATCCCAACAAACAAATGCCCAGGACTAGATGGCTTCATAGGTGAATTCTACCAAACATTTAAAAAAGAGTTAATATCTATTCTTCTCAAACTATTCCTAAAAACAGAATAAAAAGGAAAACTTCCAAATTCATTCTATGAGGCCAACATTACTCTGATTTCAAAACCAGATAAAGACACCACAAAAAAGAGCATTACAGGCAAATATCTCTGATGAACATAGATGTAAAAATCCTCAACAAAATACTAGCAAACAGAATCCAACAGGCATTTAAAAAAATTATTCACTGCAATCAGGTGGGAATTATTCCTGTGTTGGAAGGGTAGTTCCATATTTTCAAACCAATTGTGAAACATCATACCAATAAGAAAAAGGATAAAAACTGCATGATCCTTTCCATAGATGCAGAAAAAGGGTTTGACAAAGTACAACATCTATTCATGATAAAAACCCTCAACAAAGTAGGTTTAAAGGGAACATACCTCAACATAATAAAGGCCACAGATTAAAAATACTCACAGCTGGAGGGGGGAAAGATGGCGGAGGAGTAGGGGACCCTATTTCAACTGGTCCCCGGAATTGAGCTGGATATCTACCAGACCACTCTGAGCACCCACAAAACCAGCCTGAGATGTAAGAAGATCTGGATCTCTACAAACAGAATATCGCAGGCGGTTGGTTTTGAGGTACAAAGCAGAGAGCCGTGATTCCGCGGGCAGATATCAGAGGATAAATGGCAGGGGGAGGGTGCCTGGACGTGGGGATCCTACACCGCCAGTGAGTGACAGCCTCTCGCGCTGCGGACGGGCACAGACTCGCAGACTGGTAGCATAGGGAAAGGACTTTAGGGCAGCCCCCGGGGTGGAAAACCAGACCAGCGGGGTCGCGCGCACGTGAACCGCAGCACCACCCCCGACAGAAACCGGAGCAACGGTGGCGCACACGCATACTGCAGCCTCTGAGACAGAAACCCCGAGCGGCGGGGTCGCGCACACGCGAACTGCAGTCCCCGGGACAGGACCCCAAGTGGCGGAGTCACGCGCGTGCACGCGAACTGGGAGCGGCTGGTGGTTTTAGAAGCACAAAGGGCAGAGACGTACCCCGACCTGGAGGCAGGACTGGGGGCGCTGCGGAGGGGCGCACAACCCAGGACGCTGCAGTTTATAGCAGCACGGACAGAAACAGAGATGGTGTGGCCTGGAGAGCTCACTGAAGAACAGACTGCGGTCTCTCTGCTCTGAGGCAGAGGGTTGGAAACGGTCTCTTCTGCTCTGACTCACGGAAGAGACCCGGAAAGCCACCAGGGAAAGGCGCCAGAGAACAAAAGCCCCAAAGACTGATTCCCACTGAGCCCATCCCCCGCCACAGGGACGCAGGGCAACTCCGCCCAAACAGGGTTGCCTGAGTAACAGCGCGGCAGGCCCCTCCTGCAGAAGACAGGCTGGGAAAACAAGAGGCCAGCAACCCTAAGGTCCCAAGAAAACAGGTGCATCTTGCTTGGGTTCTGGTCAATAATTTGGACTCTATACATTCCCTCAAACACCCATCAACAGAATGACAAGGAGGAGGAGCCCCCAAACCAGAAAAGACTCAGAGATTATGACTTATGCTGCAGATTTACAAATGGATGCAGATATAACCAAGATGTCGGAGATGGAATTCAGGCTAGCAATTGTGAAGACAATGGCTCGAATGGAGAAATCAATTAATGGCAACATAGAGTCTCTAAGGGCAGAAATAAAAGGGGAATTGGCAGAACCTAAAAATGCTATCAATGAGATCCAATCCAATCTATATAATCTAACAGCTAGGGTAACTGAGGCAGAAGAACGAATAAGTGACCCGGAAGACAATATAATAGATAAAAAATGAAAAGAGGAGGCCAGGGAAAAACAACTCAGAATCCATGAAAATAGAATCAGAGAAATAAGTGACACCATGAGGCGTTCCAATGTCAGAATCATTGGAATCCCGGAGGGAGTGGAGAGAGAGAGAGGGCTAGAAGATGTATTTGAGCAAATCGTAGCTGAGAACTTCCCTAATCTGGGGAATGAAACAAACATTCGTGTCCTAGAGGCAGAGAGGACCCCTCCTAAGATCAAGGAAAACAGGCCAACACCCCAGCATGTAATAGTAAAACTTGCAAATCTTAGAACCAAGGAAACCATCTTAAGGGCAGTTAGGGGGAAGAGATTCCTTACGTACAGAGGGAGGAACATGAGAATAACGTCAGACCTATCCACAGAGACCTGGCAAGTCAGAAAGGCCTGGCAAGACATATTCAGGGTACTAAATGAGAAGAACATACAGCCAAGAATACTTTATCCGGCAAGGCTTTCATTTAGAATGGATGGAGAGATGCAGAGCTTCCACGACTGGCAGAAGTTGAAAGAATATGTGACCACTAAGCCGGCCCTGCAAAAAATATTAAGGGGGGTTCTATAAAAGGAGAAAGACCCCAAGAGTGATCTACGACAGAAATTTACAGGGACAATCTATAAAAACAACGTCTTCACAGGCAACATGATGACAATTAATTCATATCTTTCAATAATCACTCTCAACGTGAATGGCCTAAACGCTCCCATAAAATGGCACAGGGTTGCAGATTGGATAAAAAGACAGGATCCATCCATATGCTGTCTACAAGAGACTCATTTTGAACCTAAAGATACATCCAGACTGAAAGTGAAGGGATGGAGATCTAACTTCCATGCCAGCGGACCTCAAAAGAAAGCTCGGGTAGCAATTCTTATATCAGACAAATTAGATTTTAAACTAAAGTCTGTAATAAGAGACACAGAAGGACACTATATCATTCTTAAGGGGTCAATCCAACAAGAAGATCTAACAATTGTAAATATCTATGCCCCCAACATGGGAGCAGCCATCTACATAAGCCAACTGTTCACCAAAATAAAGAGTCATATTGATAACAATACGTTAATTGTGGGAGACCTCAATACTCCACTCTCAGCAATGGACAGATCATCTAAGCAGAAAATCAACAAGGAAACAAGAGCTTTGAATGATACATTGGACCAGATGGACCTCATAGGTATTTACAGAACATTCCACCCTAAAACAACAGAATACTCATTCTTCTCGAGTGCACATGGAACTTTCTCCAGAATAGACCACATACTGGGTCACAAATCAGGTCTCAACCGATACGAAAACATTGAGATTATTCCCTGCATATTCTCAGACCACAATGCTCTAAAACTGGAACTTAATCACAAGAAAAAATTTGGCAGAAATTCAAACACTTGGAAGCTAAAGACCACTCTGCTCAAGAATGTTTGGGTCAACCAAGAAATCAAAGAAGAACTTAAACAATTCATGGAAATCAATGAGAACAAAAACACATCGGTCCAAAACCTATGGGATACTGCAAAGGCGGTCCTAAGGGGAAATATATAGCCATCCAAGCCGCACTCAAAAAAATAGAAAAATCCTGAATTCACCAACTAACTCTACACCTTAAAGAACTAGAGAAAAAGCAACAAACGATGCCTAAGCCATGCATTAGAAGAGAAATAATTAAAATTAGAGCAGAAATCAATGAATTAGAAACCAAAAACACAGTAGATCAGATCAATGGAACTAGAAGTTGGTTCTTTGAAAGAATTAATAAGATTGATAAACCACTGGCCAGACTTATCCAAAAGAAGAGAGAAAGGACCCAAATTAATAAAATTATGAATGAAAGGGGAGAGATCACGACCAACACCAAGGAAATAGAAACAATTATTAGAAATTATTATCAACAACTATATGCCAATAAACTGAGCAATCTGGATGAAATGGAGGCCTTCCTGGAAACCTATAAGCTTTCAAGACTGAAACAGGAAGAAATTGACAACCTGAATAGGCCAAGAACCAGTAATGACATTGAAGCAGTGATCAAAAACCTCCCAAAAAACAAGAGTCCAGGGCCTGTTGGATTCCCTGGGGAATTCTACCAAACATTCAAAGAAGAAATAATACCTATTCTCCTGAAGGTGTTTTAAAAAATAGAAACAGAAGGAAAGCTTCCAGACTCATTCTATGAGGCCAGCATTACCTTAATCCCCAAACCAGGCAAAGGCCTCATCAAAAAGGAGAATTTCAGACCGATATCCCTGATGAATATGGATTCCAAAATTCTCAACAAAATCCTAGCTAATAGGATCCAACAATACATTAAAAGGATCATCCACCCCAACCAAGTGGGATTTATCCCCGGGATGCAAGGGTGGTTCAACATTCGCAAATCAATCAATGTGATAGAACACATTAATAAGAGGAGGGAGAAGAACCATATGGTTCTCTCAATTGATGCAGAAAAAGCATTTGACAAAATACAACATCCTTTCCTGATTAAAACTCTCCAGATTATAGGGATAGAGGGAACATTCCTCAAGCTCATAAAATCCATCTATGAAAAACCCACAGCGAATATCAGCCTCAATGGGGAAAAGCTGAGAGCCTTTCCCTTAAGATCAGGAACACGTCAAGGGTGTCCACTCTCACCACTGTTGTTCAACATAGTACTAGAAGTCCTAGCAACAGCAATCAGACAACAAAAAGAAATAAAATGTATTCAAATTGGCAAAGAAGAAGTCAAACTCTCTCTTTTCGCAGACGACATGATACTTTATGTGGAAAACCCAAAAGACTCCACCCCCAAATTACTAGAACTCATCCAACAATTCAGTAATGTGGCAGGATACAAAATCAATGCACAGAAATCAGTTGCTTTCTTATACACTAACAACGCAACTGTTGAAAGAGAAATTAAAGAAATGATTCCATTTACAATAGCACCGAAAACCATAAGATACCTCGGAATAAACCTAACCAAAGAGGTAAAGGATCTATACTCTAGGAACTACAAAACACTCATGAAAGAAATTGAAGAAGACACAAAAAGATGGAAAAATATTCCATGCTCATGGATCGGAAGAAAAAACATTTGTTAAAATGTCTATGCTACCCAGAGCAATCTATACCTTCAATGCCATCCCGATCAAAATTCCAATGACATTTTTCAAAGTGCTGGAACAAACAATCCTAAAATTTGTATGGAATCAGAAAAGACCCCGAATTGCCAAGGAAATGTTGAAAAAGAAAAACAAAGCTGCGGGCATCACGTTGCCTGATTTCAAGCTATATTACAAAGCAGTGATCACCAAGACAGCATGGTACTGGCACAAAAACAGACATACAGACCAGTGGAACAGAATAGAGAACCCAGATATGGACCCTCACTCTATGGTCAAATAATCTTTGACAAAGCAGGAAAAAACATGCAATGGAAAAAAGACAGTCTCTTCAATAAATGGTGCTGGGAAAATTGGACAGCCACATGCAGAAGAATGAAACTCGACCATTCTCTAACACCATTCACAAAGATAAACTCAAAGTGGATGAAAGACCTCAATGTGAGACAGGATTCCATCAAATTCTAGAGGAGAACATAGGCAGTAACCTCTTTGACATCGGCCACAGCAACTTCTTTCAAGATACGTCTCCAAAAGCTAGTGAAACAAAAGCAAAAATGAACTTTTGGGACTTCATCAAGATAAAAAGCTTCTGCACAGCAAAGGAAAGAGTCAACAAAACAAAGAGGCAACCCACAGAATGGGAGAAGATATTTGCAAATGACACTACAGATAAAGGGCTGGTATCCAAGATCTATAAAGAACTTCTCAAACTCAACACCCAAAAAACAAATAATCAAGTCAAAAAGTGGGCAGAAGAGATGAACAGACACTTCTCTGAAGAAGACATACAAATGGCTAACAGACACATGAAAAAATGTTCATCGTCTTTAGCCATCAGGGAAATTCAAATCAAAACCACACTGAGATACCACCTTACACCAGTTAGAATGGCAAAAATGGACAGGGCAAGAAACAACAAATGTTGGAGAGGTTGTGGAGAAAGGGGAACCCTCTTACACTGTTGGTGGGAATGCAAGTTGGTATAGCCACTTTGGAAAACAGTGCGGAAGTTCCTCCAAAATTTAAAAATAGAGCTACCCTATGACCCAGCAATTGCATTCCTGGGTATTTACCCCAAAGACACAGATGTAGTGAAAAGAAAGGCCATATGCACCCCAATGTTCATAGCAGCAATGTCCGCAATAGGCAAACTGTGGAAAGAGCTGAGATGCCCTTCAACAGATGAATGGATAAAGAAGATGTGGTCCATATATACAATGGAATATTACTCAGCCATCAGAAAAGATGAATACCCAACTTTTACATCGACATGGATGGGACTGGAGGAGATTATGCTAAGTGAAATAAGTCAAGCAGAGAAAGTCAATTATCGTATGGTTTCACTTATTTGTGGAACATAAGGAATAACATGGAGGACATTAAGAGAAGGAAGGGAAAAATGGGCGGGGGGAATTGGAGGGAGAGATGAACCATGAGAGACTATGGACCTGAGAAACAAACAGGGTTTTAGAGGGGAGGGGGGAGGGGGGATTGGTTAGCCCGGTGATGTGTATTCAGGAGGGCACGTACTGCATGGAGCACTGGGTGTTATATGAAAACAATGGATCGTGGATCACTACATCAAAAACTAATGATGTATTGTATGGTGGCTAACATAACATAATAAAATTAAAAAAAAAAATACAGCTAACATCGTCCTTAATGGGGAAAAACAGAGATTTTCCTCTGTGGTCCGGAACAAGACAAGAATGTCCACTCTCACCAATGTTATTTAACATAGTACTGGAAGTCCTAACCACAGAAATCAGACAAAGAAATAAAAGATATCCAAATTGGTGAGGAAGAAGTAAAATTTTCACTCTTTGCAGATGACATGATACTATATATGGAAAACCTGAAAGACTCCACCAAAAAAAAATGCTAGAATTGATAAACAAATTCAATTAAGTTGCAGGATGCAAAATCAATGTACAGAAATCTGCTGTATCTCTATACACCAATAATGAAGCTGCTGAAAATGAAAGTCATTCCATGGTTTTTTCAAGCCAGCTGCTTCAGAATGGAAGAAAACATGCCTAACAGATGAAGGAGCATACCTCCAATACGGAAATTTAGTATACTGTTTAAGCTCTAGAGTGTTTATTAAAATAAAGTTACCAGTACAATACTACCAGATACGTTTGACCCTTGAACAATATAGGGGTTAGGGATACTAACCTCCTGTGAACTAAAAAATCCTTGTGTAACTTTTGACTTCCCCAAACCATAACTGCAAATAGCCTACAGGTGAGCAGAAGCCTTACCAATAACATAAAGTAAATTAACACACATTTTGTATGTTATATATTACATAAAATTTATCTTACAATAAAATAAGGAAGAAATAAGAAAATGTTATCAGGAAAATTGTAATGGAAAGAAAATAAATTTACAGTATTGTATAGTATTTATCAATATTAGAAATGTATATTGTTTACAAGATAAATCATCTGTCAGTACCTACATTGATATCATCTTATATGATAGAAAAAATGTAGAAGTTACATGTAGTACTAACAGTAGACATCAAAAATGTAAAGACAATGTGAAAAATTCATATTTATTCATATATATAATGACTTATACAATTAAAGGATTATGGTTGCTTTATGATAGCCTAGAGTAGTTGATACAATTGCTGCAGGATGGTCTAGCCTAGACACCAATGAATTAATCATTATAACATTTTTACAGCATATAGAATTACAATCATATCCATAATCAACTATTGGAAATATTGTTACACACACAAAAAACACCTGTTATAACAGGCTGATATGCAGTTTCTCCAGCTGTGAGAGAGGCATACTATATGGAAATGTATTGTCATACACTGGTTTTTTGTTTGTTGGTTTGTCTTTGTTTTTACTTTGGCTTTTGTTTCTTCTTTCAAGTTGTTCTTTAAATTCCAGTTAGTAAGCATACAGTGTAATATTAGTTTCAGGTATAGGATTTAGTGATTCATCACTTACATACAACACCCAGTGCTCATCACAATATGTGCCATACTTAATACCCATAACCACTCAACCCATTCCCCTGCCCCCCTCCAGCAATCCTCAGTGTTTTCTATAGATAAGGGTCTGGTTTATGGTTTGTCTCTCTTTTTCCCCTATGGTCATCTGTTTTGTTTTTTAAATTCCACATATGAGTGAAGTCATATGGTATTTGCCTTTCTCTGACAGATTTTGCATAGCATAATACATTCTAGGTCCACCCACGTCATTGCAAATGGCAAGATTTCATTCTTTTTCAAGGCAGAGTAATATTCCATTATGTGTGTGTGTGTGTGTGTGTGTGTGTGTATGTGTGTGCGTGTAGGTGTTATATGTAGTACTAACAATAGACATCAAAAAAGTAAAGATGTGAAAAATTCATATTTACTCACATATATAATGACTTATACAATTAAAGGATTATGGTTGCTTTATGATAGCCTAGAGTAATTGATACAATTGCTGCATGATAGCTTAGCCTAGACACCAATGAATTAATCATTATAATATTTTATTATCTATATCTATATCTATATCTATATCTATATCTATCTATCTATCTATATATATATATAAAACACATTTTCTTTATCCATTAATCAATCGATGGACCTTTGGGCTTTTTCCATAGTTTAACAATTGCTGATAATGCTGCTATGAACATCAGGGTACAAGTATCCCTTTGAATCAGTATTTTTGTATCCTCTGTAAATAGCTAGTAGTGCAATTGTTAGGTTGAAGGGTACTTCTATTTTTAACTTTTTGAGGAACCTCTGTACTGTTTTCCAGAGCAGCTGCACCAGTTTGATTCCCACCAACAGTGTAAGAGGGCTTCCCTTCCTCTGCATCCTTGCCAACACCTGTTGTTTCCTCTGTTGTTAATTTTAGACATTCTCAAAGGTATAAGATTTCATCACGATTTTGATTTGTATTTCCCTGATGATGAGTGATGTTGAGCATCTTTTCATGTGTCTGTTAGCCATCTGACTGCCTTCTTTGGAAAAATGTCTATTTAAGTCTTCTGCTCATTTCTTAACTGGATTTTTTGGTTTTGGGGTGTTGAGTTTGATAAGTCATTATAGATTTTGCATACTAATGCTTTATCAGATAAGTTGTTTGCAAATATCTTCTCCCATCCCATAGGCTGCTTTTCAGTTTTGTTGATTGTTACCTTCACTGTGCAGAAGATTTTTATCCTGATGAAGTCCAATCGTTCATTTTTGCTTTTGTTTCCCTTGCTTCTGGTGACATGTCTAGTAAGAAGTTGCTACAGCCGAGGTCAAAGAGGTTGCTGCCTGTGTTCTTCTCTAGGATTTTGATGGATTCCTGTCTCACATTTAGGTCTTTCATCCATTCTGAGTTTATTTTTGTGTATGGTGTAAGAAAGTGGTCTAGTTTCATTCTTCTGCACATTGTTGTCCAGTTTCCCCAACACCATTTGCTGAACATACTGTCTTTTTTCCACTGGATGTTTGTTCCTTTTTGTCAAAGATTAATTGACCTTAGAGTTGTGGGGTTCTTTTCTGGGTTTTCTATTCTGTCCCATTGACTTATGTGTGTTTTTGTGCCAGTACCATACTGTCTTGATGATTACAGCTTTGTCATATAGCTTGAAGTCTGGAATCATATCACCTGCTTTGCTTTTCTTTTTCAAGATTACTTTGGCTATTCAGGGTCTTTCGTGGTTCCATACAAATTCTAGGATTCTTTGTTCCAGCACTGTGAAAAATGCTGGTGCTATTTTCATAGGAATTACTTCAAATGTGTAGAATGCTTCAGGTAGTATAGACATTTTAGCAATGTTTGTTCTTTTTCCATTTCTTTATGTCTTCTTCAGTTTATTTCATAAGTGTTCTATAGTTTCAGAGTACAGATCTTTTACCTCTTTTGTTAGGTTTACTCCTAGCTGTCTTATGGTTTTTTGTGCAATTGCAAATGGGATCAATTCCTTGATTTATTTTTCTGCTGCTTCATTATTGGTGTATAGAAATGCCACAGATTTACATATGTTGATTTTATATCATGCAACTTTGCTGAACTCATGCATTGGTTCTAGTGATTTTTTTTTTTTTTTTTTTTTTTTGGTGGAGGCTTTCATGTTTTCTACATAGAGCATCATTTCGTATGCAAATAGTGAATGTTTGACTTCTTCCTTCCTGTTTTGGATACCTTTTATTTCTTTTTGTTGTCTGATTACTGAGGCTAGGATTTCCAGCACTATGTTAAATAGGAATGGTGAGAGGACATCCCTGTCTGTTCCTAACCATAGAGGAAAAGCTCTCAGTTTTTCCCCATTGAGGATATTAGCAGTGGGTCTTTCATATATGGCCTTCATGATGTTGAGGTATGTTCTATCTGTACCTACTTCATTGAAGGTTTTTGTTAAGAATGGATGCTGTACTTTGCCAAATGCTTTTTCTGCATCAATTGAAGAGAAACATATGGTTCTTACCCCCTGTCTTTTATTAATGCAATGCATTCATGTTGAATGATTTGCAAACATTGAAGCACACTTGCAGCCCAGGAATAAATCCCAGTTGATGGTGGTGAATAATTATTTTAATGTACTGTTGGATTCAATTTGCTAGTATCTTCTTGAGAATTTTTGCATCCATGTTCATCAGCAATATTGGTCTGCATTTTCCTTATAGTGGGGTCTTTTTCTGGTTTTGGGACCAAGGTAATGGTGGCCTAGTGGAATGAGTTTGTAAGTTTTACTTCCATTTCTTTCTTTTTTTTTTTCCTTTTTTTTTTTTGTTTTTTGTCTTTTGGAATAGTTTGAGGAAGATAGGTATTAACTCTTCTTTAAATGTCTGGTAGAGGGATGCCTGGGTGACTCAGTTGGTTAAGCAGCTCAGGTCATGACCCCAGGGTTCTGTGATCGAGTCCCCCATCAGGCTCCTTGCTCAGCAGGGAGACTGATTCTCCCTCTGCCTGCTGCTCCCCCTGCTTGTGCTTGCTCTTTCTCTCTCGCTGACAAATAATTAATTAACTAATTATTTAAAGTTTAAAAAAAAATAAATGTCTGGTAGAATTCCCCTGGGAGGCCATCTGGTCCTGGACTTTTGTTTGTTGGGAGATTTTTGATTATTGATTCAATTTTGTTGGTAGGTATGGATCCATTTAAATTTTCTATGTCTTCCTGTTTAATTTTTGGTAGTTTCTAAGTTTCTAGGAATTTATCCATTTCTTCCAGACTACCCAGTTTGTTGGCATATATATTTTCCTAATATTCTCTTATGATTGTATTTCTGTGCTGTTAGTTGTGATCTCTCCTCTTTCATTTGAGATTTTGTTTATTTGGGTCCTTTCTCTTTTTTTTTTTTTTTTTTTTGATAAGTCTGACTAGGGATATATATATGTATATATGTATATATAATTTTTTCAAAGAACCTTCTCTTAGTTTCATTGATCTATTGTTATTTTTGTGTGTGTGTATGTGTGTGTTTCTATATCATTTATTTCTGTTCCAATCTTTATTATTTCTCTTTTCTACTGGCTTTATGTTTTATTTGTTTCCTTTTTCTAGCTGTTTTTGATGTAAGGTTTTGTTGTGTATTTGAGATCTTCTTGCTTTTTGAGGTAGGCCTGTATGGCTATATGCTTCCCTTTTAGGACCACCTTTGTTGCATCCCAAAGGTTTTGGACCATCATGTTTCCATTTTCGTTTCTTTCTGTGTATTTTTTATTTCTTCATTTATTCTTTGGTAGGATGTTCTTTAACCTCCATGTATTTATTGTATTTCCAATTTTATTCTTTTTTTATAGATTTTATTTATTTATTTGACAGAGAGAGACACAGCAAGAGAGGGAATACAAGCAGGGGAAGTGGGAGAGGGAGAAGCAGGCTACCAGCTGAGCAGGGAGCCTGATGTGGGGCTTGATCCCTGGACCCTGGGATCATTACCTGAGCCCAAGGCAGATGTTTAACGACTGAGCCACCCAGGCACCCCTCCAATTTTATTCTTTTGGTTGACTTCAAGTTTCATAGCATTGTGATCTGGAAATATGCATGGTATGGTCTCATTTTTTCTGAAATGGTTGAGGCCTGATTTGTGGGCCAGTTTGTGATATATCCTGGAGAATGTTCCATGCGCACTTGAAAAGAATGTGTATTCCGGTGCTTTAGGATAAAATGTTTGGAATATGTGTTAAGTCCATCTGGCCCAGTGTTTCATTGAAAGCTGTTGTTTCTTTGTTGATTTTCTGCTTAGATGATCTCTCCATTGCTGTAAGTAGAGTGTTAAAGCCCCTACTTTTATTGTATCATTATCAATGAGTTTCTTTATGTTTGTTATTAATTGATTTATATATTTGGGTGCTCCCAAGTTGGGGCCCAAAATAATTGAAATTGTTAGATCTTGAGGGATAGACCCCTTAATTATGATATGATGCCCTTCTTCATCTCTTGTTACAGTATTTCATTTAAAATCTAGTTTGCCTGATATAAGAATGGGTACTTAAACTTTCTTTTAATATCTCTTAGCAGGATAGAGCATTCTCCTCCCCTCAATTTCAAACTTCAGGTGTATTTACAGCTAAAAATGAGCCTATTGTAGGCAGCGTATAGATGGATCTTGTTTTTTCATCCATTCTGATACTCTGTGTCTTTTGATTGGGCCTTTAGTTCATTTATATTCAGAGTGCTTATTGATAGATATGAATTTAGTGCCATTGTGTTACCTGTAGAGTTGGTGTTTCTGGTGATGTGGTCTTTTCCTTTCTAGTCTTTGTTGTTTTTCATCTTTGTTTCCCACTCAAAGAGTCCCCTTTAATATTTCTTGCAAGGCTTCTTTAGTGGTCAAAACCCCTTTAGTATTTGTTTGTCATGGAAATTCTTTATCTCTCCTTCGATTCTGAATGACAGACTTGTTTGATAAAATACTTTTGGCTGCATATTTTTCCCACTCAGCATGTTGAATATATCATTCCACTCCCTGCCAAGTTTCTGTGGACCAATATACTGTAAACCTGATTTGTCTTCCCTTGTGGTTAAGGACTTTTCCCCATTACTGCTTTTAGAACTATTTTCTTGTCTGTGTATTTTGTGAATTTGACTATAATATGTCTTGGTGTGGGCCAGCTTTTGTTGAATTTGACAGGAGTTCCTTGTGCCTCTTGAATTTTGATGTCTGTTTCTTTCTCAAGTTGTGGGACATTTTCAGCTATAATTTGCTCAAATAAACCTTCTGCCCTCTTTTCTCTCTCATTTTCTTCTGGGACGCCTTTGATATGAATGTTATTATGTTTTAAGGAGTCGCTGAGTTCCCTATGTCTACATTCATGATCCAATACTTTTCTTTTCCTCTTCTTTTTAGCTTCATTATTTCCATAATTTTATCTTCTATATCACTGATTCATTTATCTGCTTTGTTTATCCTCATTGTCATTGCATCCAGTCAGTTTTGCATGTCAGTTACAGCATTTTTTATTTTGGCTTGAATAGTTTTTAGTTCTTTCATCTCTCCCATAGGGATTCTCTAGTGTCTCCTCTGCTTTTCTCAAACCCAGGTAGTATCCTCATGGTTGCTGTTTTAAACTCTGGTTCAGGCATCTTACTTATATCAGCTTTGATTAAATCCCTGGAAATCATTTCTTCCTGTTCTTTTGGTGTGAATTCCTCTGTCTTGTCATTGTCTAGTTCACTGTTTTTGTTGTTGTTGTTGTTTTTCTTTTTGTGTGTGAGTGATTGTTAGGAAAGCCTGTTATATTCCTGCTCCTGAGGGTAATGGCTATATTAAGAAAAGGTCCTACACTGTCTTGGGCCTGGTGCTTCAGGAAGTGTTTCAGAGTGTGCACTGTGCTGTTGTGTTTTGGCTGCATTTTGCCTCCAGTCAATCCTCTGCAGAGTTTCTCCTTGCCTGTAGTGGGGGGTTTATGGACCTTGTCAACTGGGTGGCAAGTTTTAACTAGGTGTATTTTGGTCTGCTTGTTAAAATAAGCTATATCCTTCCACAATGTGGCCATTTTCTACCTGTAGCTGTGTAGTTTGTTCTCTCAGTCCTTGGATCGATTTCTTGGGTGTTCAGAATGATTTATGTTAATCTAGTTGTGTTTGAGGGACAAGGCAACATTAGGGTCCCCCTACTCCTCTGTCATCTTAACTCTTCCCTCCAGAACATTTCACCCTACAGCCACAGAACACATTCTTTCAAGTGGACATGGAACATTCTCCAGAATAGATCACATCCTGAAATCACAAATCAGCCCTCAAAAAGAACTAAAAGATTAAGATCATACCATGCATATTTGCAGTCCTCAACACTATGAGACTTGAAGTCAACCACAAGAAAAGTTTGGAAAAACCACAAAAACATGAAGGTTAAAGAACATCTTACTAAAGAATTAGTGGGTTAACTGGGAAATTAAAGGAGAAATTAAAAAAAAAAAAACAATGGAAACAAATGAAAATGAAAACATGATGGTCCAAAACCTTTGGGAAGCAGCAAAGGCAGTCCTAAGACAGAAGTATATAGCAATATAGGTGTACCTCAAGAAGCAAGAAAAATCTCAAATACACAGTCTAACATTACACCTAAAGGATATAGAAGAAGAAGAGCAAATGAAGCCTGAAACCAACAGAAGAAAGGAAATAATAATAATTAGAGCAGAAATAAATAATATAGAAACAACCACAACAACAAAAAACCACAATGAGAAACAGTAGAACAGATCAATGAAACTACGAGTTTCTTCTTTGAAGGAATTAATAAAATTGATAACCCCCTAGCCAGACTTATCAAAAAGAAAAGAGAAAGGACCCAAATAAATGAAATGAGGAATGAGAGAGGAAAGATCACAACAAATACCACAGAAATACAAACAATTATAAGAGAATATTATGAAAAATTATATGCCAAAAAATGGGGCAATCTGGAAGAAATGGATAAATTCCTAGAAACTTAGAAACAACCAAAACTGAAACAGGATGAAATAGAAAATTTGAACAGACCAATAACCAGCAAAGAAACTGAATTAGAATGAAAAATATTCCCAAAAAACAAAATTCCAGGACCACATGGCTTCCCAGGGCAATACTACCAGACATTTAAAGAAGATTTAATACCTACCTTTCTCAAACTATTCCAAAAAATAGAAATGGACTGAAAAACTTCCAAACTCATTCTATGAAGCCACCATTACCTTGATTCTAAAAACTGACAAAGACCTTCACTAAAAAGGAGAATTACAGGCCAATATCTCTCATGCACATGGATGCAAAAATTTTCGAGAAGATACTAGCAGATTGAATCCAACAGTACATTAAGAGAACTATTCACTCAAATCAAGTGGGATTTATTCCTGGGCTGCAAGTGTGCTTCAATATTTGTAAATCATTCAACGTGATGCACCACATTAATAAAATAAAGGATAGGAACCATATGTTCTTCTCAATAGATTCAGAAAAAGCGTTTGAGAAGTATAGCATCATTTCTTGATAAAAACCCTCAACAACGTAGGTATAGATGGAACATACCTCAACATCATAAAGGCTGTATATGAAAGACTCACAGCTAATATCATCCTCAATGGGGAAAAACAAAGAGCTTTCCCCTAAGGTCAGGAACATGACAGGGATGTCCACTCTCACCACTGTTATTCAGCATAGTACTGGAGGTCCTAGCCTCAACAATCATACATCAAAAAGCAATAAAAGATATCCAAATCAGGAAGGAAGAATTCAAATTTTCACTATTTGCAGATGATGTGATACTGTATATAGAAAACCAGAGGGTTGCCTGCATGGCACAGTTGGTTAAGTGTCTGGCTCTTAGTTTTGGCTCAGATCATGATCTTAAGGTTGTGAGATCAAGCCCTGCATTGGGCTCCAAACTCAGCATGGAATCTGCTTGAGATTCTCTCTCCCTTTCCCTTTGCCCCTTCCCCCACCCGTGCTCTCTCTCAAATAAATAAATAAATAAATCCTTTAAAAAAAGAGAAAAAAAAGAAAACCAGAAAGACTCCACCAAAAAGTGCTACAACTGATACATGAATTCATTAAAGTCACAAGTTACAAAATCAACTTATAAAAATCTGTTGCATTTGGGAAAAAAAATACTCTGTTGCATTTCTATACACCAATAATGAAGCAGCAGAACGAGAAGTCAAGGAATTGATCCAATTTATGATTACACCAAAAACCATAAGTTACCTAAGAATAAACCTAACCAAAGATATAAAAGATCTGTACTCTGAGACCTATAGAATACTTATGAAAGAAATTGAAGAGGACACAAAGAAATGGTAAAGAATGCTATGCTAATAGATTGGAAGTACAAATGTTGTTGAAATGTCTATACTATCCAAAGTGATCCACACATTTAGTGCAATTCCTATCAAAATACCACCAGCATTTTTCACAGAGCTAGAACAATTTTCACATTTGAATGGAATCACAAAAGATCCCCAATAACCATAGCAGTCTTGAAAAAGAAAATCAAAGCTGGAGGCATCAGAATTCTGGATTTCAAACAACATTACAAAGCTGTAGTCATCAAGGCAATATGGTATGGCACAAATACAGACATATAGATCAATGGAACAGAATAGAAAAACCAGAAATGGACCCACAACTATATGACCTACTAACCTTTGACAAAGCAGGAAAAAATATACAGTGAAGAAGAGAGAGTTCTTCAACAAATGGTGTTGGGAAAACTGGACAGCCACATGCAGAAGAATGAAACTGGACCACTTTCTTACACCATACACAAAAAATAAATTCAAAATGGATGAAAGACCTAAATGTGAGATAGGAATCTATCAAAATTCTAGAGGAGAACAAAGGCAGCAATCTCTTTGAACTTAGCCATAGCAACTTTTTACTAGACATGTCACCAGAGGCAAGGGAAACAAAAGCAAAAATGAATGATTGGGACTTCATCAAAATTAAAAGCTTCTGCACAGTGAAGGAAACAATCAACAAGACTAAAAGGCTTCCTATGGGATGGGAGAAGATATTTGCAAATGACATATCTGATAAAAGGTTAGTATTCAAAATCTATAATGAACTTTTCAAAGTCAACGCCCAAAAAACAAATAATCCAGCTAAGAAATGACAGAAGATACAAATTTTTCCAAAGAAGGCAGTCAGATGGCTAACAGACACATGAAAAATGCTCAACATCACTCATCATCAGGGAAATACAAATAAAAAGTACAATGAGATACCATCTCACACCTTTGTGAGGCTAAAATTAACAGCACAGGAAACAGATGTTGGCAAGGATGCAGAGAAAGGGGAACCCTCTTACACTGTTGGTGAGAATGCAAACTGGTGCAGCTACTCTGGAAAACAATAGGGAGGTTCCTCAAAAAGTTAAAAATAGAAGTACCCTATGACCTACAATTGCACTACTAGTTATTTATCCAAAGGACACAAACATTAATTTGAAGGGGCACATGCACCCCTATGTTTATAGCAGCAATGTCCACAATTGCCAAAATATGGAAAGAGCCCAGATGGTCATCAACAGATGAATGGATAAAGAGGAGGTGATATATATATATATATATAATTATATGTACTCAGCCATCAAAAGAATGAAATCTTGCCATTTTCAACAACATGGATGAACTAGACTGTATTATGCTAAGTGAAATAAGTCAGTCAGAGAAAGACAAATACCATATGATTTCATTCATATGTGGAATTTAAGAAACAAAACAGATGAACACGGGGAAGTGAAGGAAAAAAAAAACAAGATGAAAGGAGAGAGGGAAGAAAACCATAAGAGACTCTTAACTACAGGGAATAAACTAGTGTTGGTGGACGGGAGGTGGGTAAGGGGCTGGGGTAACTGGGTATCGGGCATTAAAGAGTGCACTTGAAGAAATGAGCACTGGGTGTGGTATGCAACTGATGAACATACAGTATATGTTAATTAAATTGAATTTAAATAAAAAATTAAAACCTCAATAATAGGAAAACAAACAACTCAATTAAAAATGGCAAAAGATCTGAACAGATACTTCACCAAACACATAAAGGTGGCAAACAAGCATGTGAAGATATGCTTGCCATTATATGTCATCAGGAAAATGGAAGTCAAAACTATAGTAGATATTACTACATATCTATCAGGATGATTTTTTATTTCTTAATTTTTTTAAAGATTTTATTTATTTATTTGACAGAAAGATAGAGAGAGAGCACAAGTAGGCAGAGCAGCAGGCAGAGGGAGAGGGAGAAGCAGGCTCCCCACGAAGTAGGGAGCCCGATGCGGGGCTCGATCCCAGGGCCCTGGGATCATGACCTGAACCGAAGGCAGACGCTTAACCGACCGAGCCACCGAGGCGCCCCCAGGATGATTTTTTTAAATCAAGATAATACTGCACACCTATTCACATGGCTGATATTTTTTAAAAAATGACTATGCTAACTTCTGTAAGGATGCATTACAGAAGGAAATCTTATTTATTTTGGGTGAGAATTAAAAATGTTCAACCAGTTTGGAAAATATTTTGGCAGTTTCTTATAAAGCTAAACACAAACTTGCCATAGGTGCCACAATCATGCTCCTGGGTAAACTTACCCAACTGATTTGAAAACTTCTGTCCATATTCAAATACCTTCATGCAAAAGTTTTTACAATTTTCACTCATGACCATCCAAAATTGGAAAAAACAAAGGTTGTTTTTTTAACAGGTGAAAAGATAAACCAAGAAAGAACAAATATTCAGCAATAAAAATAAATGTTATTAATAAATACAATGTGCATGACACTTAAATGCATATTGATAAATGAAAGAAGCCAGTCTAAAGTTACATGCCATATGTTTACATTTATACAACTCTTTGGAAACATCAAAACTAGAGAAGGAAAAAAGATTAATGGGAATTTGGGGAGGGAAGGGAGTTTGACTACATGAAACATAGGGAATATTTTAGAGCTGGGAATCTAGTTTGTGTGGTATGTGATGATGGGTTCATTACTCTGTACATTTGTTAAATACATAGAACTTTATAGCAAAATTAATGAACATAAGTGAATATATTTTTTACAAATAAACTCAGAGGTTAGAAGTACCCAAGATAGAATACAGACTGTGACAAAACTCTATCTATATTACAAATGTAAGGCATAACCTCTGAAGGGGGTAGGACAAAAGAAGTGTTGATTTAAATAACTTTCAAAATGACTAGATTTTGTAAGTCTAAAAAGAAAATTAACTAGCTGCACATAAGTAGTTGATAAAATTGTTTCTCACAGAGGTACAAATTAATAATTCTGAAACTATGGTTACTTGTCACTGGAACTGAACAAATATGTAAAAGGATGGCAGGCAGTATGAAATAGATTTCTCATTTTTGGAGTGGGAGGTTATAGAAACACAGGAGTTAAAGCTAGAAAGAACCATGTGATATTGGATTAAGGTTGGAGATATCATTAGATAAATGAATATAGACTTCTTATATTTAACTTAATACAGATACAAATGAATGCATTCATACACATGCATGTATACAGATGTAGGGAATGTGCAATATAATCCTGGAGCATATTGTAGAGCTAGAAAGTAAGAAAAAGCTAAAAAAAAATACCACAATTATAAGGGCATATTAAAGGGACAAAGGAGTCAACTGGAAAAACTCATAATAACCAAAGCTGGAAACATTTGAGCAAGAATATTAAAAAATAATGTAATAATACATAACTCCAAATAATTTATGTATATCCTTCTTTCAAGGAAGTGGAGCATAATTCTGAACCCCTTAAATATGAGTTACATTTACTGACTTGTTGACAAAGATTAGAGTGTGAAAAAAGGGGGAAGGAAAGAAGGAAAACAAGAAGGAAGGTAGATGGGTGGGAGGGAGCAAGAGAAGTAAATTCATAGTAGGAATAACTTAGCCATGTGGTCAAGGTAACATCACCAGTGATGAAAATGGGTCTTTATCTGTGGTTTTCCTCCAAAAAATTCTAATCTCAATTTATCATGAGAAAAAAACCTCAGACAAATCTCAATTGAGGAAAAGCATGCAGCTGGAGTGATATGGAGTAAAAGGACACATAGATGAGTGAAAACAGTAGAGAAGTGGAATTATTTGGGCCATTTAGTCTCCAGACAAGCTGCTTTAGATACATCCTATGCAGTAATTGAATTGCAATAGATGTAAGGTCTGGAATATTTTTGTAATTTCCATATATAAATATATTTCTGTAAGCTCTGTTATGTAAACATAATAGACAACTTTTGATTCAGTGTCTTCTCTAACTTTATTATACTCCAAAGAGTATTTCTATGCATTCTTTAAGTGATTACCATATACCAACAAATTCAATTTGCTGAATGGCAAGAGCATTCACTTTTCTTAGGTGTACTCAACTATTCAAAAAGAAAAAAACAAAATGAATGCCAATAAATGATACCTAAAGTCTTTAGGTTCTTTTCAGTCTTAAGAAACATTCTGGAAGAGGCATATAGGTATTTACACAATTATCATTACATAAAGTCACTTCATATTTGTTCAAATAATATTTGAAAAAATACATGTAGGGTACGCAACTTATAAAATGATTAAAAAAAATAAAAACCTTCCAGTTAGCAAATGTTTCCATATGGTATAAATGCATTTTCCGTATAATGAAAAAAATAATTTTATGCTGTTATTTCTTTTCTTAATTATAGAACGTTTGATCAGACAAATGTGTCTGGTTGGAGCTATAGATAAAACAGGTCCAGAGAAATCCATCTGGCAAGAAAGCAAAACTCTTTCACAACAGAGAAGCTCAACTGTAGACCTGCATTTTATGAGCCTATGGCCTTCATGCTAAATCCTGCCTGTTTTCTCTTACTTAATTTCACTTATACTTTGGTGACTATTGTACAAATGATCTATACACTTAAACTTTTTTAAAATTTAATTGCCGTGGAAATTTGATAATTTTATCCTAAAGAAGGGTTGAGGAAAACTCAGGAAGAGCTCCAATTACTGAAAACTGGAAAAAATTAATCTTGATTAAAGCACTTCCCCTATGAAAATAGGACCTCCTGAACTTTGTAAGGGCTGATTACAGGAAGCTGTTCTTTGGGGAATGAATTACTGTACTTATTCCAGGATTTTCCAGGAATATTAAAGTGAAATAGTGGAAACATCAAAAAAGATCTTTCAAGGTGTAATTTAGTGGAATGTTGGCAACAACTTACATCAGTTCCTTTCTAAAATAAAGTGCCAAAATATGCAAACTACTTTCCAAAACAATAATGGTTGTTAGGAATGCCTGTCAACTGTCATCACCAATAAGGCTTTCCATGTGGGGGAAAAAAAAAAAGAACCTGGAAGACTACAGGAGATTTATTGTTCCCTTAAATATCATATATTCATCATTAGGAATCTGGTGGGTTCCTTTCTTTTACTTAATAATTTCAAACTAAGACCTGGAAGGAATTTGCAAAGATTGGATTCCTTGTAATTTCTGTTTTTTATGACTTATTATCTTTACTACATAAATCAGCTTATGTAGCCTCAAATGTCTTATTATTTTAACCCAGTATTATAAACTTGCTTTTCATGTGACAAAAAAATGTTAATTTTTTGCAGCTCTCAATGCTGAAATGATCTGAATAAATTTAATTTGATTGTAAATGTCTCCTCTTCACTTTATAGAGCAATGAAAATACAAGGAGTAAACATTTTCAATGTTTGAAGTTATTTTAAATGATTCTGCAGTGGTTTAAACCTGTATGTGCATTGAGTCCTTTAATTTTAGCATCTGACATGAATGACAGAAAATTTTCTATTTCAATGCCATTTATATCATTTCCTACCGTGTTCTTCCCAGAAAATTGGAAGCTCTACATCACTTTCATTAAGTTTAAATAATAAATGTAAATATTAAGTATTTATGTTGTAAACATTTGGTATACAGAGAATGGACACTATAATACTGTTTGGATATATCAATTATTATTGACTCTACTTCCTTGATAAGTGGAAAGTATTTTTGTATAAATCCATTATTGGTAGTCAATGCAGGAGAAGGAATGGCAGTCTGACCCAGGGTGTTTTCACATTGCCAGTTTCCATGAAAGATTTCAAAAGTTACTTTGGAACATGCAACTAATAATGTACACAATGCTACTAGAGCAAACTGAACAGTTAAGTATTTGAACCAAGCTCTATCCTACTGGAAAAGAGAATTTAAGAAGATTCAAGAAGTGTTTTTCTTCTATCATGTGATATCAGAAAGCCTATGCCTCTCCAGGACACAAACACACACATACACACACACACACACACACACACACACACAGATTCAACATCTCTATACATTATGCTGTGCTCATCGTAGTGTCCCTATCATCTGTCACCATACAACTCTATTAAAATATCATTGAGTATATTCCCTATGCTCTATTTTTATTCCTATGATTTATTCATTCAATAACTGGAAACCTGCATCTCCCACGTCCCTTATTTTGCTCATCCCTCCAACCCCTTCCCTCTGGAAACTATGGAATAAAAAAAATTAATAAACAAAAAACAGAATTAGACCATCTGTCTTTGCAGAGAAAACTGCTGAAGTCAAAGAGGGTATGAGAAAAGCAGAAATCTCTGATCTTCACATTTCACTGCAGTGAGATTATATACAGAACACAAAAATGTAGGGAAGAGGTCCAACTTCAGAATTTCTGAGAGTCACATCCTTATTTCAACTATGTAAAAGTAGAAATTGATTTCTCTTGAATGTTTCTTAGTCACTAGGTGTTAGAAAGAACAAGTGATATTTAGATAGGAAAATGCCCTAGGTTGTGGGAATAGCAAGAGCAAAGATATTAAGTAGAGAATGTGCATTGAAGACCCAGCTTGGTTGGAGAGAGTCTAAGTGGGCAAGTATGATCAGAAACAGAAGTTAAGAGCAGATTGTGGAAGGCCATATGCCAGAGTAAAGATTTTATACAACTACCTGTACTTTAAGGGACCAAAATTTTCTTAGATCTAAATCATGAAAAATCTGCCTGCTGAGGGTATGTAATAGTAATTCTATATACTGCCTATCACATAATTTCCTTCCTTTTCTCTTCAGCCAGGTCCTTTGTGGACTTGCCAAACATGAGAGCTTTCTCTCTTCTTTACCACAACTTTCCAACAGCAACCTGAGATCAACTTTACAGTATCAGAGGATAATATGGGGCAAATGGAAATGTCAACAGAAGTGGGGCAGATCGCATTTATCTGCTAAGTTAAGTTTACATATATTCTAAAAGTCATTGACTTAACCAACAGGAAAAAAAAAAAAAAAAGAGCATAGAGATGGAGAAGATGAAGAAAGCAAGTTCCAGAGATGTTGATGACTTGGTCAAATTACACAGTCGCTACTGGAGGTAGCTGAAGAGGGGAAATATCTGGGCTCAGCTTTCTTTGAACTACATAAGATTGACTCCTCTTGATGAAGACATTCAGTAATGGCAAAAATAAACCCAAAGAAGAAACAAAAATTCTCACTATTTCCTTCATCTCTTCTTTTTTGATATGCCAATCCAAAATATATCATGGGGTGGGGCTAAAGACTACAACAGATTGTCACATAGTAAATTAAGCCAAGTCTACACAGGGGCAATGGAACCAGATAATGAATATTGCCATTCTGAATCACAATAGAGAGCTGGCATTGGACATGAGTTTTTCTTTATTGCTTTGCGGAATATGTGGTAAACAAAGGTATGAACATAGTTTCTGGCAAAGCGAAATAACAAAACATTAAACTGTGCTTAATTATAGCTCAGTCTCTTGAGTCTGTTTAAAAAGGTGACAATGGGTGGCCATTGTGTTAAAGTCCATGCCAAACACTTTTGTTTCTCAAGGCAGGGACAGCTGTGGGGTTGTTTCTACCTATTTTATCATGGTTTTGTACATAAGCAACCTAGGATTAAAATAAGCTGGTGAAAATCAAACATTTTTAGAGACCATGATAACTATTTGGGGCAGTGGTAATACTATGCTGGAAGGTATTTTTGTCGCACTGATTAATTTATTTCTGTTAGCCTTTAAGTTTTATTGTATGGAAGTTATTCAGCAAAAAGACAGTGGTCTCATTAGTTTGTAGGAGATATATACATTTGGTATTTTAAAGGCATGGTATCTGTTCAAACCCTCAATTAGACTCCACCCCATGTGGAATTTCATCAAAAGTGGCCATTACTTATGAGGCATTTCATTAATTTTAAGAGGCTATTTTATCTCAGCATGCTGCTAAATGCATTACATAGACATTTTAAAAATAAAGGCATCTATTTTAGTTTGACTTGAGGTTATTTGCCAATTAAAAATTGACGTTAAATATTACTCATTAAGATAACTTATCAATCAAGATTTCTCATCATTGGGTTTGTCTCTTTTTAAACACTCAATGTTGTTCATCAATGGATTAATTCCCATAAACATGACTTGCATGTTGCAGCCTCTTCAAAAAGTAGACCATTTACCTTAAATAAAAGATAAATGATAATATAAAAACAAATCACAACTTAAAAAATATTGATCAACTTAAATGATAATGACATTGGGACAGAAACAGTATTATCTAGTAGTTATTTAAAAACTACCATTTGTCATTTGGTCAAAATTTAATCATCTATAAAATTGAACCTATTGCATTAGATTAGATCATATCTAAAGTGATTTCCAATTGTAGTATATGATACTAAAAAATAAATAGGTAAAATGAATCTTATACAAGATTATATTACTTTTCTTTTTTTTTTTAAAGATTTTATTAACTTATTTGACAGAGAGATACACAACGAGAGAGGGAACACAAGCAGGGGGAGTGGGAGAGGGAGAAGCAGGCTTCCAGCTGAGCAGGAAGCCTGATGCGGGGCTCGATCTCAGGACCCTGAGATCATGACCTGAGCCAAAGGCAGACGCTTAATGACTGAGCCACCCAGGCACCCTATCCTATATTTCTTTTCTTAATACTAGTTAATAAACCAACTTTTGCCATGATCCTTTCTTTGTGTTCTTTATAATATGGTAGAGCTTTTCCTGACAATAAACAGTATTCACCTTGATCCAGGATAGGATAAAATGTAATGTATATTCTTAATACTGTTGAGCTATTCCTCTTTAACTACTGTTGAAGGCTGTCATAAACAATTACTATTCTCAAGCCAGAAAACAATAACAATCCTTTGTATTTCCATATGATTTCAACTTTCCAAAGGACCTTTATTTACCTATATGTTATCCTCACAACCATCAATCTTAAGGAAGGAGAAATAATATTATCTCCATTTGCCAGATGTCTGAACTGAAGTGTAGAGCAGTTTAATGACTTTTCTCCAGCACGTAGTTAATTAGAGAAACAAGTCTGGAACCCAGCCCTATTTATTTCCATCCCTTTGTACTTTTCACTGTATTATTACCCAGCCGTGACCATTGATAATTCTGCTGCTTTTAAGTAAATCAGTCAGGATAGGTTATGTTATGCTGCCCAGCAACTACCCCCAAATCTTAATGGTTCAAAACAAGTTGGTTTGTCACCCATGCTACATATCTAACATGGATCAGCAGGGAGCTCTGTTTCTTATTCAGTTCATTCATTGACCAAACTGGCAGAGGCTCTACCATATTATAACTATATTATCTAGAACACATGGCCTCCTTGGTCAACAGGGCAGAGAAGCAGAAGAGCATGAATAATTCATCTCTACCTTTCTAGGTTTTGATCCAGAAGTTACACACATTACTTTCACTTACAGTTTATGGGCCAAAACATTTAATACAATACAGCTTCACCTAACTATAATGGGACTGGGAAATGTGGAATAGTACATAGATTTTTGGTAAACAGTAAATGACTCTGCCAATGATAGCTAATATTTATTGAGTTCTAGTACATGCCAGGCACTGTGCTAAGCATGTTGTGTCACTGCCTCATTTAATTCCCATTTAGTCCTGTACCCTAAATACAGCCATTATACTGATGAAAAAACAGAGTTTGAGAGTGATAATCTACACAATGTTTCACAGACAGTAAATAACAGAGCCAGGATTAAAACCCAGATTGTTCAGATTCTAGAGCCAACTGCAAGTTAATTTATACAAGTCCCAATCTGTTTCATATGTCTTTCCTTTAGCCATCTTAAGATCTTTTAAGGTAAAGTATAGTTTTTACCTACTTCCTCCCTCACTTGACTTTTATTTTCACTTTTATTTTCATTCTAAATATATAAAGAATGATGAATGAGATAAGGTAGATGGATGAATGATAAAGAGATCCCTTTTGTTGTGTTTTTCATCCTTTCCTACAGTAGTACAATTTTTTCTTTCTTTTTTTATTAAAGATTTTATTTATTTATTTATTTATTTATTTGAGAGAGAGAGCATGAGAAGAGGTAGGGGAAGAGGGAGAAGCAGACTCCCCGCTGAGCAGGGAGTCAGATGTGGGGCTCAATCCTGGGACTCCAGGATCATGACCTGAACTGAAGGCAGATGCTTAACCGACAGAGTCACCCAGGTGCCCCAGTACAATTTTTTTTTCTTTGAGGCCTTCAAAACTAGTCAGCAAGGGTATTTAATTGCTTGTACCTGCTTACTGTTGCCCCAATACATACCAGTCATCCCTCTTTTTGACTTTTCCTTAAATATAAAACAATGCCTATTATCTGCCTTGTATCTTCTATAGGAAGTGCCCAATGACAGTCTTTATAATGTAGAATATGTCTTATATAAGACACCTCCTTTTGTAGCTATTTACAACTAAAGCCACTAAACTATCCTTGAAATTAAAGAGAGGTCAACTCAGTTATATATAAAATGATAATTTTCCACAGAAAGAATTAAAATGAAAGTTTTTAGATAGTTCTCTTGTCCCAAAACTCAATTATCCAGAAATTCACATATCTTTCTAGAAAATTCCAGATAAATTTGTGAATTGAAATTTAACACACTTACAAGGTTCTAGCTAATGTGGAAAGTATTGACTTAATAGATACATTTTACTAAATAGTATCTTATTAGTGTCTCATAGACTCATTTAATTTGGAAACTGAAAGTGACCTTCCTCATTTTGCCAATGAAGATATAGGAGTCTGCCTATTTACAATCAGGCAAATAGTTAGAAGCAACACAAAGGTAAGAATCTAGGCCTCCTCTGATTCTCAGTCTAGGCTGATTTAAAATAGTAGCCATAGTTATAAAATCTTGCTTCTGGAAAGTTAAAATCCCTCTTTTTATTGAATTATAGTTAACACACAATATTACATTAGTTTCAGGTGTACAACATAGTGATTTGACAACTCTAGATGTTATGCTATGCTCACCACAAGTGTAGTTACCATCTGTCACCATACACTATTATAATACTATTAACTATATCCCCTATGCTGTACTTCTCATCCCTGTAACTTATTCATTATGTAACTGGAAGTCTGTATCTCCTATTACCCTTTACCCAATTTTCCCATCCCTCTCTCCCCAAGCAACCATGAGTTTGTTCTCTGTATTTATGGGTCTGTTTCTGCTCATTGTTATTGTTGTTGTTGTTGTTAAAATCACTCTTAGAACATCATAAATGTTTATATTAAGTAAGGTAACACATTTCTATGAACTTATTTATAACTTATACCTTAGAAAATACATTAAAATTTTGTCATTGGTTACTAGGAAATAGCTGAGGATCTATTCAAAACCCGTTTAGAAAGACAACAGGTACAGAAATATAATTAGAATATCTGCATCATTAATTGGTAACATATGTGTTTACTGGGGTATCATAGCGATTTTTAAATATATCTCTGTGCCATTTGACTTATATAATGAGCATGGATTGCTTTTATAATTTAAAAACTACAAGTTATTTTTAATTTGTTTTTATTTGAGTATAGTTGACATAAAATGTTACATTAGTTTCAGGTGTACAACATAGTAATTCAACTTCTCTATATGTTATGCTATGCTCACTAGTGTAGCTAACATCTATCATGATACAATACTATTACAATATCACTATAAATTCTACAAATGAGCAATTTAACTTGTTTTTTAAAATCTGAATGTAGTTGACACACAGTGTTACATAAGTTTCAGGTGTACAACATAGTGATTCAACAAGTTCATGTTATTCTATGCTCACCACAACTATCATATGCCACCATACAATGCTATTACAATATCATTGACTATATTCCCTATGCTGTGTCTTTCCTTCCTGTGACTTATTTCGTAAGTGGAAGCCTGTGTCTCCCACTCCCCTTCACCCATTTTGCACATCACCCACCTCCTTCCCTCTGCCAATCATCAGTTTGTTCTCTGTATTTACAGGTGAAATTCTGCTTTTTGTTTGTTTGTTAGTTTATTATCTGTTTTCATTTCATTTGGAACAATCTGGATGGAATTAGAGGGTGTTATGCTAAGTGAAATAAGTCAGACTGAGAAAGACAAATATCACATTATTTCACCCATATGTGGAATCAAAAAATTTTATAAGGTTTTAAAACACAATAGTACTTTGTGTTTGTTTAAAATCTTTCACCTGGTAATCTCAATGTACTTTCTTGAATTGCAAGGACAAAAAGAGTAATTTTATGCAAAGCCAAAAAGATGCTGTGTGGAGTATAAAAAAGCATCACACATTTAAGATGTGTCACTTTGTTATAATAAAGCAGTAGATTAACTGAATTATTGTCTTAGTTGTATGAACTTGGGCAAGGAGGAAATAAGCAATTCAATACTTTTCTTCATTTGGCAAATAGGGATAAAAATGCCTGCCCTGCAAACATCACAGGTTTGTTGTGTGGAATACATAATTTAAAGTTTGTGAAAGCTCTTGGGAAAATGAAAATTAATTTATAAATTTAAGGTTCAATATTGTGTGTTAATATACATAAACTAATATTCCCTTCATGTGCATCAGTATACTTATATCAATATTTACTCCAGTCCATAGATTGCTATTTTATTCACTTTCACAGAAGACAAACAAAGGCCAAGAAGTTTGATTATTTGTGCTAAGATGAATAACAAATTTTAAGAGTTATTAGTCTTTGGGCCATCCATGTGCTTATGTGCCAGGCACCACAGCACTAGATACCTTACATATATGTTGTTATTCCCTCATTTTTGGTCTAACCCTGTGGGATAGGGAAAATATATTTAATATATATATAAAACAAAGACCATGAAGCTTGAGTAAACTGTTCAAGGTCACACAGCTGGTGAGTAGCAGAGCCAGAATTTATATCCAAGTTTGTCAGACTCAAAAGCTCTCCTTTATTTTGTGTTATCTTTCAGAGATAGTCACCTCTCTCTCATAGTCACCAGCTTAGAAACATTTACTTTCTTTTGGCATGTATACATGTTCTCCAGACATTGGAAGTGGTACAGAATAGTGGTTTCCTTTTTCTTTTTTTTAACTCACTTTCATTCTCTAACAAAAATAAATGGTTCTGTTCTAACGTCTGATCTCTTGATTTTGTGCCTCTCTGTTGAAAATCTTTTTTTCTAACTTGCCCTTTCTGAAAGACTGAAATGTTTCTGATTGGATTTATCACAGTTCAGAAATGTGGGGACTTTCTAAGTTTAAAGTGTTTATAAAGGATAGCATTTTTCCCTGGATTTGATTATATCATTGACAGCAGTTGATATCTTCATGCATAGGAATGTATTTACTTATAAGCACATAAGTAATTCATTTATAAAATTGAATTATATGACTAGGAGATTGTGTGTTTTGATTGTGTAGCAGTTCTTCTAAACCTGACTTACAATTGATAAAAGCCAGATGGAAAGCGGAAACAGTCCATTTCATGACTCTTTAAATGTTTAAGTTTGTTAACCCTTGAACTTCACATTTTTTGAAGTTCAGTGGTAGGGTGGAAACAATTTGTTGGTGAGTTTTTAATATGCAAAATGGCCAGTAAGGGCTTATAACATTCTGTATCAGGGGAAAGATTTTGGGCTTTAGAAGAGTTTCAAGGACAACATTAATGGCTTGTCATTAAATTCATTTCTTGCTCCTTATTTTCTTTTTTATATTTTTATCAAAATTATTTATTTTTCATATGTATATTGTCTGCTAGTCCCTCTTAGGTGAGCAAGAACTGATTCTTAGTATCTCCAAAATATCTGTAGTATTATATAATTATTTAAATGTTAGTTAATATCATAAGCAGTCTTATAGATTATAACTTAATCCTTGTGGCAACATTCTGAGGTAGGTACTATTATTTTCAACACTCATTTTTCAGACTGAGGAAACCAAAACTTGGAGAGTTTGCACAACTTTCCTATGATCACAAAACTAGGAAGCAGTGGAACAAGGATTTGACCCCAGACAATCTGACTTCAGAGTCCATGCTATTAACTACTACCCTATATTGTTTCTTTATTTATTAAGAAACTAGTCAAGCATGATGGTATAATAAGCACCATAAAAAGAAAACAGACTGTACCCTTTTTTTTTATTCTTAATAATAGCACCACCATTCCCCGACCTTCTCTAGCACAAAATGAGAGTCATCTCTCACTCACTCATTCCTCACATGGAATAACTTGTCAAGATCCACAAATTCTACATCTACAATGACTAAGTTCATCATCTCTGCTACCATACCAGTTCAAGCTTTAATCCTGTATCACCTCTAGACTATTACTGCTTCTCTCTGTGTTTAATTATCTCCCAGAGATGTTTTACATATCACTACCAGAGACATCTTCTTAGTGTAGTTATAATTATGACACTGTTCATAAACAGTCTCATTATTTTCATAATTAAGTCCTAAATATTCAGTTTGACATTCAGAGTGTTTAATAATCTGGACTCAATATTTCTTCCCATGCTCATTTCTTAGCTTTCATACACATGCCCTATGCTCCAAGATAAAGAAACTACTCCCAATTCCCTAAGCACAGCATTTTTTTCTGTTTCCATGCTTTTGTTTAATAGTGTCTCCTCTATGACAATTCCCTTCCTTGTCATTTTTGCCTATTGATATTCTACTCGATATTTAAAAGCCCATCTAAAATTGTACTTCATCTATAATTTTATTCTCAGTCCCCAAATATACAATGTTTATTTACTTCCCTCAGTTGAAGACTCATCAGATTGTTTTGTACCTTCCCTTGGCTCTCTTCATAGTATGATATGATAGTTATTTCTGCCCTTGCTTTACTTTCCTTTTTAGATGGTAAATTATTAAGGTCAAGAGATATGCCCAACTTTGCCTTCATATTCTACACAGACCTAATTAAATTCATGGGACTTAGTAGGTACGTAATATTTATTGAAGTGCATAGAGATGCCCCAAATATTTCCTAATGATTTTTCATCTCTGAACAAAAATTATTATGATGGCATGTTCTAAATCAGTACAGAATGCAGTGATATAAGCTTAAAATGCAAGTATTTCTGGAAGTAGATCATCAGGGAGTGGAAAAGAAAATAGTATCCCAGTATACAATAATTCAAATGAGGAATAATCCTTCTATTCCTATGGGACTTCTGGGAAATATTGTCTGTCTGTCACTTGGCTACTATAGAATTAATTCATGTATGAAGCCCAGAGTAATTATATGACTCCACCAACAAAGCATTGGCTTTCTCTTTTATCAAGCATGCAAGAGAAAGGATGAAGTAGATTTAGGTTTAGCAAAGTTTATGTCTGGCTTAAGATTTGAAAGTTACTCCATTCCACATCCAGAAGAGCCTATATCTTCTAAGTCCAAAGTGCAATAGAATCTGATACAAAATTGAACACTCACTGAAGAACTGGGGTAATTATTTGGGAAGAGCATTGTTATGACAATCAATAGACCTTGTGAACTAGACTTGGTTTATTACCAACTAGGTGCTTGAGACTGAGTCTCCTTATCTTCTCGTGAAATGAGTGGTTAGACTAAAAATATTTCTTTCTTAAATAAATATTTTATGAGTCAAATTGTATGTATTAATGCCTATCAGAAAGATGACACACTGATGCAAGTTATTCCTGGGAGAGGTATTTAAAATATTTGTAATAAGGGGTGCCTGGGTGGCTCAGACATTTAAGCATTCATCTCTTGATTTTGGATCAGGTCATGATCTCAGGGTCATGGGATCAAGTCCCATTTTGGGCTCCACACTGGGCATGGAGCCTGATTGAGATTCTCTCTCCCTCTACCCCTCCCCACCTCACTCATGCTCTCTCTCAAAAACAATTAAAATATTTGTAATAATAGTTACTAATACTTACTATGTGCCAGGTATTTTCATAAATGCTTTATGCAAAAATACCTTTATATAAGATATCTTTACATAAATTCCATGAAGTAAGTATTATTACAATCATCCTCATTTTACAGATGAGGAAACTAAAGTACAGAAAGGTTATGTAACTTGCCAGAAGTGCCACAGATAGTAAGTTTGGCAGAACTGGAATTTGACCCATGGAGTTTGACTCCAGTCTGTGGTTTCAACCACCACTTTATATTGTTTCTTCTGCTATTCTTCCACTCTTTCTATACGTTCTAGACACTCAAACCTTTTCTCTGTTGTTCAGTTAAGTACTCGATTATCACCTCAGTATCTCTGGACATAATGTTAATCTTCCTGGAATGTTATGACCATCTAACTCTACTTATTTTTCAGGTCTCAACATATATATCACTTTTACAGAAAGACCTTTTATCATATCTCAATCTTGATTAAGTGTCCCTCTCATATAAATACAGTCAAAAGACTATTTAATTCCTTCCTAGCATATCACATAGTTATAATATGAATTATTATAATTAATTCTATATGTGCATATATGTTAATATACTTATTTTCAGTTTCTTCTTCTAGAATTTCAGCTTTATGAGCCCAAGAACTTTGATTTGTTTACAGCTATATCCATTGTGCATAGAATGGTTCCAGACACAAAATGGGTGCTCATAACGCTTGTTGAATATATCAATAAATATATAAATACATGCTTGTAGACACTACATTTATGTTTAGAGAAAAAAAATCACTACTTTTTGTTTGAGGAAAATATTTCTTGTGGTAATAATTATCTGCATTCACAGACAGACCTTGCATATAGAGAGAGAAAGAAGGAAAATGCAATTCTGGCCAGACCTCATTACTAAAAACATTCCCCACATCTTCTACAGTGGGTTCAATACTTATACAAGGAAATTTCATTCTATTTTGTCTTGAAGGACTTTTAACCCCCAGAGAACTGTAACTACTTGCTAAGAACAAGGTCTTTGATGAAGGAAGTATAGGATGGAATCATGCCAGTAAGGAAGGAGAAAAAGAAAAAAGGTGAGAGAAGAGCAAAAATAAAAATAATCATCCCAAGGACACACAGAACCATCCTGTGACAAGCCACAGACATGGCACTTTTTATTTATTTTATTTTTTATTTTTTAAAGATTTTATTTAATTATTTGATGGAGAGAGACACCGTGAGAGAGGGAACACAAGCAGAGGGAGTGGGAGAGGGAGAAGCAGGCTTCCCACTGAACAGGGAGCCTGATGTGGGACTCGAACCCAAGACCCCAAGATCATGACCTGAGCCGAAGGCAGATGCTTAATGACTGAGCCACCCAGGCGCCCCAACATGGCACTTTTTAAATCCCCCTTATTAGAGTAAATCCTACAATTCCTCGTATAGCAATTCCTGAGGAAGCAAACAACTTGATTGCCTCCATCAAAAGTGTAGTATCAAGGTCATAGCTCCATCAACTTGGATTTAATTATAAAATTGTTATGAAGAGAATATTTATAATTATTCATAATACATTTAAGGTAGAAAATTTATCATTTGTTCTCATATTTATAATTATTTATGAGTTAACTTCCTATTATATTTTCAGCAAGTTTAGGTTTTCCTAAATGTCAGAATATGTTTATAAGTGGGAAAGTATTAGAGTTGTTCTCCAAAGAAGTTCTTCTGAGGGTAAGTTACTGAAAATAATGACTAAAATAGATAACTGAATTACAGAAAAGTGGTCAAATATTTCATAATGTTGAAGAAAGCAGACACTGAGTTCTGGTACATTTTTTTGTAAATAACCTAAGGCTGAGCTTCCTAAAATAATCCTACGTTTAATTTTCATCTGAAACCTGATACGAGATGTCAAAATTTTTAATTAAATAGTTAGATAGAATTTATAGGGTATTCTGCGATTCATAAAGTGCTTTGATATACATTGACTAGTTTAATTTAATTTAAAATGTCATCAAGTGCCAGGAGCACTAAGAATATTCAACTTATATTTTCATTTCCTCATCTCCTTAATGCCAACCATTTAGGGAAAGCTATACTTGCAGATTCCACTATTCAAAAGAAAAGTATTGATGTGATTTTTTAAATTATACACATATCTTATTAATGTCCCAAAAGAAATTTGGGCAGTTTAATAGATGTGTGAGGAAAGCAGATACTTTTACACTGTGGGATGGTTGAGGCAAATGTAAATTCAAGCAAAATAGCCAAATTAAGAGAGGCACTGAAATAAAAATCAAATCATAAGGTATATCCAAAAGCAGAAGGGACTAAATTGATTAATTAGATAATACAGAATTTTAAAAACTTCAATGGAAAAATCCCAACCTAAACAAAATAAAAACAGAGAGGGAGGCAAATGATAAGAGAGTCTTAACTATAAGGAACAAACTGAGGGTTGCTGGAGGGAAGGTGGGTGGGGAGATGGAGTAATTAGGTGATGGGCATTGAGGAGGGCACTTGATGTAATGAGCACTGGGTATTACACGCAGCTGATGAATCACTAAGTTTTACTCCTGAAACTAATAATACACTATATGTTAACTAAATTGAAATTAAACATATTTCTTAAAGGCAATACCAAAAAATATCACAAGCCCCCCCCCCAAAAAAAATACAACCTAAGGGAAATATTTGTACTCCATTAATTTATGAAGAGCTATTTCAACTAAATAAGAAATATATTTTTTTAAATTTTTATTTATTTGACAGAGAGAGAGACAGCGAGAGAGGGAACACAAGCAGAGGGAGAGGGAGAGGGAGAAGCAGGCTTCCCGCGGAGCAGGGAGCCCGATGTGGGGCTCGATCCCAGGACCCTGAGATCATGACCAGAGCCGAAGGCAGATGCTTAACGACTGAGCCACCCAGGCGCCCCTAAATAAGAAATATTTTAAAAACACAGAAAAATAGGCAAACCAATGGAGAGGAAATTCACAGAACAAAAGACAATATAGCTAATAAGCCTGTAAAAATGCTCAGTTTCACTTATAATTATAAATAAATTATAATTTAAAACAGCTAAAGAATAATATCCAATGTTTGTGAGGTTGTGGGGAAATAAGCTGCTTGAGTCACCCAAGGCCTGTGTTATATTTCCTTTATCCATTTTGCTCCCATAATGTTTGCTTTACTTGTGTTCTTTCAAAGTGATCTTTATTCACTATGACATAATTGAAGAAATCAAGAAGGTAAATATCCAAATATGTCATTTTCAAACAAATTTTCCCATACTCCTTGAAAAACAGTTTCTGAAAATATAGAACTAAAAAAGATATCTTTGGTACTATTCAAGTTTGTTCAATCCTTGATAGGAGTGTTAGTGTGATCCCTGGAATGGAATCCTTTGGAATCACACTTACAGTGGAACAGTTTTTATTCTTTATAGACAGCCACAGTTAGAATACATCAAAAAGTAGAAAGTGGGTTTAATATTTTATCTCATTACTTTTTTATTCTATGATCATTGTTTTCTTGAAATAAACAGAATGTGAAATAGAGCTTTAGAGAAGGAATCTGTAAACTTTTGTTTACCTACTTTCTTCCCTCTCTTCTTCCATTTTTGCTTTCTTCCCAAATCCACACTCTGATATAATTTATTTTAATGATTCCAAGTCTTTTAGATTTTAAAGGTTAGCAATATTTTGGGGAATCTGAGTGTGCTCAGTCAGTTAAGTATCTGACTCTTGATTTCGGTTCAGGTCATGATCTCAGAGTCGTGAGATAGAGCCCCACATTGGGCTCTGCACTGGGCGTGGACCCTGCTTAAGATTCTCTCTCCCTCTCCCTCTGCCCCTCCCTCTCTGCTCATGCTCTCTTTCTCTAAAAAAAAAAAAAAAAAGGAAAGTTTAGCAACATTTAAAAAAATACATTGTAGAGAATAACATAATGACACCAATTTTCTATTTTGTCAAGAAAATAGAATTTTAAAACACCAACTACCAAGTACTATCCCCATAATTTCATAAAAGGAATGACCATATTTTGTTGTTGGCACTATGTTTTAAAACTTTTGATTTTAAAATAATTACAGATTTATAGGAAGTTTTTTTTTTTTAAAAAAATACAGAGATTCTATATATCCTTCAACAAATTCCACCTAATGGTAAGATCTTGCAAAAATATAATATAATAGTAAAACCATAAAACCAACATTGATGAAACCCACTGACCTTATTCAGATATCATTAGCTTTACATACTCTCACTTGTGTGTGTGTGTGTGATTTTATCACAATTTTAATCACAATTCTATCATGATTGTAAGTTTGTATAACTAACACCACAATCAATATATTAACACTACCATCGCCTTAAGGATCCCTTGTGTTGCTCATTTTTAAACACAGCCAACCCTCCACTGCATCTGTAACCCCTGGCAACCATTAATCTGTACTCCACATCTATAATTTTGATACTTTGAATCATTATATAAATTTAAGGATATAGTTTGTGACCTATTGTCTTTGGCTTTTTTCATACAACATAATGTCCTTAAGATCCATCCAAGTTCTTGTGTGTAGCAATAGTTTGTTATTTTCTATTTTTGAGTATGGATGTACCACAGTTTATGTAACCACTCACTTATTGAAGTATATTTTGGTAGTTTTCAGTTTGGGGCTACTACAAATAAAGCTTCTATAAAAGTTTGTGTAAGGTTTTTGTGTGAACAGGTTTTAATTTATCAAGGATAAATGCCCAAGAGTGCAATTCTTAGGTCATATGGTAGTTTTAGATTTAGTTTTTCTGTTTGTTTGCTTGATTTTATTTTATTTTTTGTAATTCCTGAAGAATATTTTTGCTGGATATAAATTTATAGTTGGCAGTGCTTTTATTTCAGTACTTGAAAAATGTTCTTTCTGGTCTTCAGGGTTTTGTATGAGAAATCTCCTGTTAATAAAATTTGTGTTTCCAGATAAGTAATGCATTAATCCTCCCAGGCTGCTTACAAGATATTTTCTATATTTTGGTGTTTCAGAAGTTTAATTCTGATGTGTTTTGGCATAGATTTATTTTGGTTTATCCTAGTTAGGGCTTTCTCAACTTCTTGAGTCAGTATGTTTATGACTTTTGCCAAATTATAGATGTTTTCAGCCATTGTTTTTTTTTTTTGAAAAATTCTTAAGTTTTATTTTCTCTTTCTTCTTCTGAGATTCAGATGATATAAATTTTACCTCTTTCATGGTATTCCCATTAGTCCCCTAGACTCTGTTTTTTCCCCCCCACTTTATTTTCTCTCTGTTGTTCACACTGGGTAAATTCTATTGCTCTGTCTTAAAATTTACTGATTTTATCCTCTGTTGTTTTCACTGTACTATTAGTCCCATTCAGTGATTTTTAAAAAATATTCAGTTACCTTATTTCTACTTTTGTAATTTACCTCTCATATTTTTTATATCTTCTAATTATTTGTTAAATTTTCTATGTTTTCATTTGTTTTGAATTTGTTCATCATTACTCATGAAAACTGTTTTTTAAACAAATGGATTAAATTCCTTGTCAGAAAATTTTAACATCTGCCATGTAAGTATCAGCATCTACTGACATTCTTTTCTTTTTCAAGTTGCTATTGTCCTAGTTCTTAATAAACCAAGTGGTTTCTATTGTATCCTGGGTGTTTTGGGTATTTTTTTTTTTTTTTGAGACTTTGGGTCTTATTTAATCTTTTTTTAGCAGGGCTTCATCTTATTTAGGTGTAGCACACAGGTCTGGGGAGGGTGGATAGAAGCTGTTTTCCCTTGGACTCCACTGATAACACACCATAAAAAAGTTTAGTGCTCACTCACACCATCTCACTGAAGACTTGTGAGTTATATGTTCAGTTCCCTTGCCTAAACCAGGGACTAGAGTAGTAGTATATCACCCAGCCCACTTCCCACAGCCTTTTCCACCTTGTTGGTGTTGGGTGATAATGAAAGTTCAGCTCACACCTGGGCTATGCTGACAGAATAGAGGCATGAAATCGAGTGCCAGCTACCAGTCCTTAATACCACTTTATTCACTTCCACTGATGCTGAATGTGGGTGGAGACTCATCTCCTTTTTTTTTAAATTTTTTATTGTTATGTTAATCCCCATACATTACATCATTAGTTTTAGATATAGTGTTCCATGATTCATTGTTTGTGCATAACACCCAGTGCTCCATGCCCTCCTCAATACCTATCACCAGGCTAACCCATCCTCCCATCCCCCTCCCCTCTAGAACCCTAAGTTTGTTTTTCAGAGTCCATCATCTCTCATGGTTCGTCTACCCCTCCGATTTCCCCCCCTTCATTCTTCCCCTCCTGCTACATTCTTCTTTTTTTTTCTTTCTTAACATATATTGCATTATTTGTTTCAGAGGTACAGATCTGAGATTCAACAGTCTTGCACAATTCACAGCGCTTACCAGAGAGACTCATCTCCTTTTAATACCCTGCTGACACTGGGGAAGTGAGGAAGCACAAAGCCAACTAGCCGGCCTTATCTTAAGTTTTATTGTGGGATTGGTGTGAAGGCCAAAGTTCATTGCTAGATCCCATTGAGATTACCAAGATGAGGGAATTGAAGCACTGCTTGCTACAATCACGTGGTGGATGGAAAATTAACTTCCTGCTCAGCCCTGCCAACATTACTTTGGTGGGAAATTTGAGAGAGGCATGGGATGGGGATGGAAATCAGATCCTTGCTTGGCCCTGTCAACACCACCAGGCAGGGGAAATAAAACACCAGCCCTTGTTTCTACAGGAAAGATGAGGCAGGCAGATAAGGTCTTCACTCACCCTACCTTGATTTATGTGGGTGGGGGGAATGACATTTTCTCCATTAGTGTTTGGCAGGAGTAAGTTGTACTAAAAAAAGTTTTTTTTCTGTTCTGTTAGGCTACCCTTTTACCAGTATTTTGGCTAAAAGTAACAGGCTTTTTATTTTTTTTCAACTATGCTAATTGGTGGTTTTGGGATGGGGGTTTATCCATCTTTCCATTCAGAATATATAAAAAGCAAAAGGAAATCTACCACATGCTTATTAAAGCCTTATGTCCCTACCCACCTTAACCTCTTCTTCTCATCATTCAGTCTTCTTATAATTCTTGTTTTTTTTTTACAACCAGGAAATTTTAGTTGTAAAAGGGAGGACTGGGAGAAATAGGATTCCATATTGGCAAAACTGGAAGTTAGAAAGGAAAAAAAAAAAGAAATAAGAAGTAGAACATACTCTCAAAATAAGAGATAGTCATTCTGATGAAGATAGCAAGAAATCTTATGCTAAAATATAAAATTAACATGTCCTATATTTTTTTACATTATCAAGGACTACCAAAATTCAAGTAACTTACCAGCAAGCAGCTTTATGATTGACAAGATTGACACAAAATATATCACATGTGTTTATATAAGTTTGTCTTTTAAGCTGTTTAAATGGGTTAGATGATTTGTGGATTGTAGCTAAAAGGACTATCTATGTAAAAATGTTTCCTTTGCTAACTGCCGAGTGGGAACCTGGATGATAGATAGATACATTGATAAATTGTAAATATATATACACCCAAAATGGGAGCACCTGAATACATAAAACAGTTAATAACAAACAAAAAGGAATTAATTGATAGTAATACAATAATAGTATGGGACTTTAACACCCCACTTACATCAACGGACAGCTCATACAAACAAAATAAATAAGGAAAAAGGGGCTTTGAATGACACACTTGACCAGATAGATTTAAGTGATACATTCAGAACATTCCATCCTAAAACAGCAGAATCAGTTGTTTCAAGTGCACATGGAACATTCTTTGGGACAGATCACATATTAAGGCACAACACAAGTCTCAACATATTCAGAAAAATTGAAGTCATACCATAAATCTTTTCTGACCACAATGCAATGAAACTAGAAACCAACCACAAGAAAAAATCCGGAAAGAACCACAAATATATGGAGGTTAAATAACATACTACTGGGGCGCCTGGGTGGCTCAGTCGTTAAGCGTCTGCCTTCGGCTCAGGTCATGATCCTGGGATCTTGGGATCGAGCCCCGCATCGGGCTCCCTGCTCCACGGGAAGCCTGCTTCTCCCTCTCTCACTTCCCCTGCTTGTGTTCCCTCTCTCACTGTGTCTCTCTCTGTCAAATAAATAAATAAAATCTTTAAAAAAAATTAAAAAAAATAACATACTACTAAACAATGAATGGGTCAAACAAGAAATAAAAGAATTAAGAAAGTACATGGAAACAAATGAAAATGAAAACCCAACAGGCTAAAAACTTTATGATGCAATAAAGCAATACTCAGAGAGAACTTATAGCAATACTGGTCCACCTCAAGAAGTGAGAAAAAGCTCAGAAACAAAACTAATTAACCTTATGCCTAAAGGAGGTAGAAAAGGAAGAAGAAAGAAAGCCCAAAACCAGCAAAAGGAAGGAAATAATAAAGATTACAGCAGGAAAAAAAAAAAAGTATGAAAGCTAAAAAAAAGAAATAATAATAGAACAGACTAATGAAACCAGAAGCTGTTTCTTTGAAATAATAAACAAAATTGATAAAGCCTGACTAACCTAAATAAATAAATAAATAAATAAATAATAAGAGAGAGAGACAGAGGGAGAAAGAGAGAGAGAGAGAAAAGACTCAAAATGACAAATGAAAGAGGAGAAATAATAACCAACAGCACAGATTAAAAAAAAATTGTAAGAGAATATTATGAAAAATTATATGCCAACAAATTGGACAAGCTAGAAGTAATGGATAAACTCCTAGACACATATAACCTACCAAAACAGAAGCAGGAAGAGTCAGAAAATTTTGACAGACCAATTACCAGCAAGGAAATTCAATCAGTAATCAAAAAACTCCCAGCAAAGAAATGTCTAGGACCAGAGAGTTTCACAGGTGAATTCTACCAAACATGTAAAGAAGAGTTAATACATATTCTTCTCAAACTATTCCAAAAAATAGAAGAAGGAAAACCTCCCAATTTATTCTATGAGGTCAGAATTACTCTGATACTAAACCAGATGAAGACACCACAAAAAGAGAACTACAGACCAATAATTCTGATGAACATAGATGCAAAAATCCTCAGCAAAATGCTAGCAAACTGAATAGAGCATACACACACACAAAAATATCATTCATCATGATCAAATGGAATATATTCCCAGGATTAAAGAGTGATCTAACATTCTCAAATCAATCAACATGATACATCACACCAATAGGAGGATAAAAACCACATGATCATTTCAATAGATGCCAAAAAAGCATTGACAAAATATAACATCCACTCATGATAAAAACCCTCAATGAAGTAGATTAAGAGGGAATATACCTCAACATAATAAAGGCAATATATGGAAACCTCACAGTAAATATATTCAATGGAGAAAAACAGAATTTCCCCTAAGGTCAGGAGCAAAACAAGGATGTCCACTCTCACCACTTTTACTCAACATAGTACTGGAAATCCCAGGCACAAGCAATCAGACAAAAAAAAGAAAAGAAAGAAAAAGAAAGAGGTAAAAGGCATCCAAATCAGTAAGGAAGAAGTAAAACTTTCACTATTTTCAGGTGACATGATACAATATTTAGAAAACCTGAAAGACTCCATGAGAAAACTACTAGAAATGATAAACAAATTCAGTAAAATCACAGGATAGAGTCAATATACAGAAATCTGATGCATTTCTATACACTAATAAAGATGCAGGAGAAAGAAAAAATCAAGAAAATAATCCCATTTACAACTGCACTAAACAGAATAAAGTACCTAGGAATAAATCTAACCAAAGAGGTGAAAGAGCTGTACTCTGAAATCTATAAAACATAGATGGAAGAAATTTAAGATGACACAAGGAAATGGAAAGACACTCCATGCTAATGAATTGGAAGGATAAACACTGTTAAAGTGTCTATACTACCCAAAGCAATCCACACATTTAATGCAATCCCTATCAAAATACCAACAGTATTTTTTACATAAATGGAAAAAAAAATCATAAAATTCGTATGGAACCACAAAAGACCCCAAATAGCCAAAGCAATCTTGAAATAGAAGTACAAAACTGGAAGTATCACAATTCCAGACTTCAAGTTTTATTACAAAGCTATAGTAATCAAAACAGTTTGGGGGTATCTGGGTGGCTCAGTGGGTTGAGTATCTGCCTTTGACTTGGGTCATGATCCCAGGGACCTGGTATGGAGCACCACATCAGGCTCCCTGCTCAGCAGGGAATCTGCTTCTCCCTCTCCTTCCTCTCCTCCCCATGCTCATGTTCTCTTTTTCCCTTGCTCTCTCTCGCTCTCTCTTAAATAAATAAATAAAACAAAAACAGTTTGGTACTGGCACAAAAATAGATGCATAGATCAATAAAACAGAATAAAAAACCCATAAATAAACCCACCCACAATTATATGGTCAATTAATCTTTGACAAAGGAGGAAAGAATATGCAATGATAAAAGGAGAGTTTCTTCAAAAAATGATGTTGGGAAAACCACACAGCTACATGCAAAACAATGAAACTGGACCATTTTCTTACACCATATACAAATATAAATTCAAAGTGGATTAGAGTACTAAATTACATTTAATACTCTTGAATTTCCCTGATGGCTAATGATGATGAACATTTTTTCATGTGTCTGTTAGCCATTTGTATGTCTTCTCTGGAGAAGTGTCTGTTCATGTCTTCTGCCCATTTTTTGACTTGATTATTTGTTTTTTTGGGTGTTGAGTTTGAGAAGTTCTTTATAGATCTTGGAAATCAGCCCTTTGTCTGTAGTGTCATTTGCAAATATCTTCTCCCATTCTGTGGGTTGCCTCTTTGTTTGGTAGACTGTTTCCTTTGCTGTGCAGAAGCTTTTTATGTTAATGAAGTCCCAAAAGTTCATTTTTGCTTTAGTTTCACTAGACTTTGGAGATGAATCTTGAAAGAAGTTGCTGTGGCCGACGTCAAAGAGGTTACTGCTTATGTTCTCCCCTAGCATTTTGATGGATTCCTGTCTCACATTGAGTTTTTCATCCATTTTGAGTTTATCTTTGTGTATGGTGTTAGAGAATGGTCGAGTTTCATTCTTCTGTATATAACTGTCCAATTTTCCCAGCACCATTTATTGAAGAGACTTTTTTCCATTGCATATTTTTCCTGCTTTGTTGAAGATTAGTTGACCGTAAAGTTGAGGGTCCATATCTGGGCTGTCTGCAATAGCCAAACTGTGGAAAGAGCCGAGATGCCCTTCAATGGATGAATGGATAAAGAAGATGTGGTCCATATATACAACGGAATATTACTCAGCCATCAGAAAGGATGAATACCCAACTTTTGCATCAACATGGATGGGACGGGAGGAGATTATGCTAAGTGAAATAAGTCAAGCCGAAAAAGTCAATTGTCATAAGGTTTCACTTATTTGTGGAACATAAGGAATAGCATGGAGGCTATTAGGAGAAGGAAGGGAAAAATGAAGGGGGGGGGGAATTGGAGGGGGAGATGAACTATGAGAGACTATGGACTCCGATAACAAACTGAGGGTTTTAGAGAGGTGGGGTGTGGGGGAATGGGTTAGCCTGGTGATGGGTATTAAGGAGGGCGCGTACTACATGGAGCACTGGGTGTTATATGAAAACAATAAATCGTGGATCACTACATCAAAAACTAATGATGTATTATATCATGACTAACATAACATAATAAAATTAAATTGAAAAAATGTAACACCTGAAATCATAAAAATCCTAAAATAGAGCACAGGCAGTAATGTCTCTGACATTGGTCATAGCAACATTTTTCTTTCTTTTAATCTCAATTCAATTAACATATAGTGTATTATTAGTTTAAGAGATAGAGTTCAGTGATTCATCAGTTGTATAGAACACTCAGTGCTCATTACATCACAGATCCCTCTTAATTCCCATCACCCTGTTACCATATCTTATAACCCGCTCCCCTCCAGCTACCCTCATTTTGTTTCCTATGTTTAAAAGACTCTATGGTTTGTCTCCCTCTTTGATTACATCTTGTTTTATTTTTCCCTCCATTCCACTATGCTCCTCTGTTTTGATTCTTCAAGTCCACATATGAGTGAAATCATATGATAATTGTTTTTCTCTGATTGACTTTGCTTAGCATAATACTAGTTCCATCCATGTCTTTTCAAATGGAAAGATTTCATTTTTCTTTTGATGTCTGAGTAATATTCAATTGTATATGTATATATATAATTATTCTCACATTATATATATAATATATAGAGTCAATTATATATATATAAAATCTTTATCCATTCATCTGTTGATGGAAATCTGGGCTCTTTCCATAGTTTGGCTATTGTAGACCTTGTTACTATAAACATTGGGATGCAGGTGCCCCTTCAGATCACTACATTTGTATCTTTGGGGTAAATACCTAATAGTGCAGTTGCTGGGCCCTAGGGTAACTCTATATACTTTTTGAGGAACCTCCATACTGTTTTCCAGAGTTGCTGCATCAGCTTGCATTCCCACCAACAGTTTAAGAGGGTTCCCCTTTCTCCATATCCTCATCAATATTTGTTGTTTTCAACATTGTTAATTTTAGTTATTCTGAAACATGTGAGGTGGTATTTCATTGTGGTTTTGATTTGTATTTCCCTGATGCCAAGTGATATGGACCATTTTATCATGTGTCTGTTGGCCATTTGTAGGTCTTCTTTGGAGAAGTGTTTTTTCATGTCTTCTGCCCATTTCTTGACTGGAATATTTGTTCTTAGGGTGTTGGGTTTGATAAGTTCTTTATACATCTTGGATACCAGCCCTTTATCTGTAAGTCATTTGTGAATGTATTCTCCCATTCTGTAGGTTGTCTTTTGATTTTGTCAACTATTTCCTTTGCTGTGGAAAAGGTTTTTATCTTGATGAAGTCCCAAAAGCCCATTTTTGCCTTTGTTTCCCTTGTCTTTGGAGATGTATCTAGCCAGAAGTTGCTGCAGCCAAGGAAGAAGAGGTTGCTGCCTGTGCTCTCTTCAAGGATTTTGATGGATTCCTGTCTTATATATAGGGCTTTCATCCATTTTGAGTTTGTTTTTGTGTATGGTGTAAGAAAATGATCCAGCTTCATTCTTCTGCATGTGGCTGTCCAAATTTCTCAATACCATTTGTTGAAGAGAATGTCTTTTTTCCATTGGATATTCTTTCATTCTTTGACGAAGATTAGTTGACCATTGAGTTGAGGGTTCATTTCTGGGTTCTCTATTCTTTTCCATTGATCTATGTGTCTATTTTTGTGCCAGTACTACACTGTCTTGATGATTACAGCCTTGTTATATAGCTTGAATTCTGACATTGTAATGCCACCAGCTGTGTTTTCTTTCTTTCTTTTTCAAATTTCCTTTGGCTATTCGGTGTCTTTTCTTGTTCCATAAACTTTTAGGTTTATTTGTCCTGGCTCTGCGAACAATGTTGATGGTATTTTGATAGGTATTGCGTTGAATGTATAGACTGTTCTGAAAAGCATAACATTTTTACAATATTTGGTTTTCAAATCTGTGAGCATGGAAAGTTTTTCTATTTCTTTCTTTCTTCCTCAAATTCTGTCATGAGTGTTTTGTAGTTTTCAGAGTATAGATCCTTTACCTATTTCGTTAGGTTTATTCCTAGGGATCTCATGGTTTTGGGTGCAATTGTAAATGGGATCAATTCCTTAATTTCTCCTTCTTCTCTCTCGTTGCTAATGTATAGAAATGCAACTGATTTCTGTGCATTGATTTTGTATCTTGCCACATTGCTGAATTCCTGTATGAGTTCTGGCAATTTTTTGGTGTAGTCTTTGGGTTTTCCACGTAGAGTATCATGTCATCTGTGAAGAGTCAGAGTTTGACTTCTTTGCCTATTCAGGTGCCTTTTATTTCTTTTTGTTGTCAGTTTGCTGTGGCTAGGACTTCTAGTACTTTGCTGAACAACAGTGATAAGAGTGGAAATCCCTGTGGTGTTCCTGACCTTAGGGAAAAAGCTCTCAGTTTTTCCCCATTGAGAATGATATTCACTGTGAGCTTTTTGTATATGGCTTTTGTGATATTGAGGTATGTTCCTTAAATTTATACACTGTGAAGAGTTTTAATCAAAAAAGGATGCTGTATTTTGTCAATTGCTTTTTCTGCAACTATTTAGAGGATCATGTGGGTCCTGTCCCTTCTTTTATTAAAGTAACATATCACATTGATTGATTTGTGACTGTTGAACCAACCCTGCAGCCCAGTAATAAATCCCACTTGGTTGTGGTGAATAATCCTTTCAATGTACTGTTGGATCCTATTGGCTAGCATCTTGGTGAGAATTTTGTCATTCATGTTCATCAGGGATATTGGTCTGTAATTCTTTTTGGTGGGGTCTTTGGTTTTGGGATCAAGGTAATGCTGGCCTCATAGAATGAGTTTGGAAGTTTTCCTTCCATTTCTATTTTTTTGAAACAGCTTCAGAAGAATAGGTATTAATTTTTCCTTAAATGTTTGGCAGAATTCCCCTGGGAAGCCATCTGGTTCTGCACTCTTGTTTTTTGGGAGATTTTTGATTACTGCTTCAATATCCTTCCTGGTTATGGGTCTGTTCAGGTTTTCTATTTCTTCCTGTTTCAGTTTTGGTACTTTATGTTTCTAGGAATTCATACATTTCTTCCAGATTGCCTAATTTGTTGGCATATAGTAGATTATGATATGTTCTTATAATTGTTTGTATTTCTTTAGCGTCACTGTGATCTCTCCTCTTTCATTCATGATTTTGTTAATTTGGGTCTTTTTTCTTTTTGATAAGTTTGGCTATGGCTTTATCAATCTTATTAAGTCTTCCAAAGGAATAGCTCCTAGTTTCATTGATGTTCTGTTCTTTTTGTTTCTATTTCATAGATTTCTGCTCTAAGCTTTATGAATTCTCATCTCCTGCTTAGTTTAACCTTTATTTGCTGTTCTTTCTCCAGCTCCTTTAAGTGTATGGTTAGGTTGTATATTTGAGACTTTTCTTGTTTCTTGAGAAAGTCTTGTATTGCTATGTAATTACCTTTAGGACTGCCTTTGCTGCATCTCAAAGTTTTGAACAGTCGTGTTTTCATTTTCATTTGTTTCCATGAATTTTTTAAATTCTTCATTAATTTCCTGGTTGACCCATTCATTCTTTACTGAGATGCTCTTTAACATCCTAGTATTTGAGTTCCTTCCAAAATTCCTCTTGTGATTGAGTTCAAGTTCTAAAGCACTGTGGTCTGAAAATATGCAGGGAATATTCTCAAACTTTTAGTTTTAGTTGAGACCTGATTTGTGACCCAGTATATGATCTATTCTGGAGAATGTTCCATGTGCACTAGAGAAGAATGTTTATTCTGCACTTTCAGATGAAATGCTCTGAATAGATCTGTGAAGTCCCTCTGGTCCAGTGTGTCATTCAAGGCCCTTGTTTCCTTGTTGATCTTCTGCTTAGATGATCTGTCCATTGCTATGAGTGGGGTGTTAAAGTCCCCTAATATTATTGTATTATTTTCAATTTGTTTATTTAATTTTGTTATTAATTGGTTTATATAATTGGCTGCTCCCAAGTTGGGGGCATAAATATTTACAATTGCTAGATCTTGTTGGATAGACCTTTTAAACTATGATATAGTGTCCTTTCTCTTATTACAGTCTTTGGTTTAAAATCTAATTTGTCTGATATAAAGATGGCTACCCCAGCTTACTTTTGATGTCCATTAGCATGATAAATTTTTCTCCACCACCTCACTTTTAATCTGGAGGTGACTTTGGGTCTGAAATTAGTCTCTTGTAGACAGCATATCGATGGTTCTTGCTTTTTTTTAAATCCAATCTGATACCCTGTGCCTTTTGATAGGAGCATTTAGCCCATTTACATTCAGAGTAACTATTGAATGATATGAATTTAGTGCCATTGTTTTACTGGTAAAGTCACTGTTTCTGTATATAGTCTCTGTTCCTTTCTAGTCTATGTTACTTATGGGCTCTCTCTTTGCTTAAAGGATCCCCTTTAATATTTCTTGCAGAGCTGGTTGATCACAAATTCTTTTAGTTTCTCTTTTACCTGGAAGCTCTTTATCTCTCCTATTCTGAATGATAGCCTTGCAAGATAAAGTATTCTTGGCTGCATATTTTTGTCATTTAGCATCCAGAATATATCATTCCAGTCCTTTCTGGCCTGCCAAGTATCTGTGGATTAGTCTGCTGCCAGCCTTATGTTTCTACCTCTGTAGTTTAAGGACCTCTTGTCCTGAGGTGCTTTCAGGATTTTCTCTTTGTCTCTGAAATTTGCAAGCTTTACTATTATATGTTAAGGTGTTGACTTATTTTTTATTGATCTTGAGGGGTATTCTCTGTGCCTCATGGACTTGAATGCTTGTTTCCTTTCCCAGATTAGGGACTTCTCAGCTATAATTTGCTCAAATATACCTTCCTCCCCCCTCTTTTTCTCTTTCCTCTTCCTCTGGGCCCCAATTATTATTATATTGTTTTGTTTTATGGTATTGCTGATCTCTCAAATCCTCCCTTTTTGATCCAGTAGTTGTTTATATCTCTTTTCCTCAGTTTCTTTATTCTCCTTCATTTTATCTTCTATGTTACTGATTCTGTCTTCTGACTCACTTATCCTAGCAGTGAGAGCCTCTATTTTTATTGCATCTCAGTAATACCTTTTTTGATTCAAACTGAATAGATTCTAGTTCTTTTATTTCTCCAGAAAGGGATTCTCTAGTTTGTTCTATGCTTTTTTTCTAGCTCAGCTAGTATCTTTATAATCATTATTCTGAATCCTAGCTCCAACATTTTACTATTATCCATATTTATTAAGTCTCTGGTTGTTAATACTACCTCTTGTTCTTTTTTCTGGGGTGAGTTTTTACATCTTATCATTTTGTCCAGAGAAGGATAGATGAATTAGAGAACAAAATACAAAAATATCAACCACAACCCCAGGAAAATATACACTAAACAAATCAGAAGAGATCACAGACCAAAAAAGAAAAAAAAATGGTGAAAAAGAGAATATAATCAAACAGGTGGACAGAAAAGGGCAATACACTATGTGCTGGGTGTATTTTGGTTTGCTTGTTAGAACAAACTAGATCCCAAAATTGTAAAGAAAGAAAAAAACATGTATATATGTACAAAAATAAAATTGAATACAATGAAAAGAAATTAAAAATGAAGAATATATATATTATATATATAATGTAAATATATATAATATAAATGTAAAAATGAAAATTGAAAAGACTTAAAAATGTTGCTAAAATAAGAAACTAGTTGAAAAGGAAAAAAAGAAAAATGAAAACTGAATTAGATTTTAAACTGAAGGACTAAAAAATCATGAGAAAAAAACCTCAAATTCTATATACTATTTTCCCCTAGCACTGAAGTTTTTAAGTTTTGTGTGATCAGTAAACTTGGTATTAGCTGGATGTTCCTGCTGGTCTTTTGGTGGAGGGGCCTGTTGCACTGATTCTCAGGTGTCTTTGCCTGGATGAAGTTACACCGCCCTTGCCAGACGGCTGGGCTCATTGTAAGCTACTCCGGATTGCTCTATGTGGCTTTTGTTCCTTGAAGGCTTTCTGCGCTGCTTTAGAGGATAAAAATAAAAATGGAAGGGCCTGTTCTCCAGCCCTGGAGCTGAAAGTTTGCAGCCCCTACTCTTCAGTGTGCCCTCAGGGAAAAGCAAACACTTTTATCTCCCTGGTTTCTATCCACATTCTGTGTTCTAGCAGCCTGTAACCAAGCATTTTTATCTCAGGCATGTGACCCCCTTTCAAGTCTCCAAACCCTGTAGATTCCTGTGGTGTGCACCTGTGCTGCTCCTCCTAGAGGAAGGAGGAGGATTTTGCCACAGTTCTGCCGCTTGCTGGGCCCCTGCTCAGAGAGCAGTCACCTCATTGTGCAGCATTTCACAATTTATGGCAACACTGAGCTGAAAGCCCACTCCTGGGCTCACTGATTGCAGCTGGCTCCCTGTTTCTGATGCTTGGGAACTCTGTCGCACTCAGACACTCTCGTTCTTTTTGTGTCCCTGGGAATCTTGAGACCACACTGTCCGACCTAGGATTCTGCCCTGATTCACCATCTGAGTGCCTTTCTGGCAGGGACTTCCCTTACTGGAGCAGACTTCTAAAAGTTCTGATTTTGTGTTCCACTGCTATTATCACTTTTCAGGAGCCATTTTTTGGAGGACCCCTCCCCCCACGGCTTATCTTCTGATGTATCTCCTCAGATTCACTTCTCCACACCTCCTACCTTGCAAAAAGTGGTTGCTTTTTTCTATTTGTAGAATGGCAGCTATTCTTTTCTTAGATCTCAGGTTGAGCTCACAGGTTTTCAAAATTATTTGATAGCTATCTAACTGCATTCCAGGGGCAGCTGAAACTAGGGTCCCCTACTCCTCCACCATCTTCCTCCTTGGACATAGCAACATTTTTCTAGATATGTCTCCTGAGGCAAGTGAAACAAAAGCAAGAATAAACTATTGAGACTACATGAAAATAAAAACCTTCTGCACAGTGAAGGAAATAATCAACAAAACTAAAAGATAGCACACTGAATGGAAAACAATATTTGCAAGTGGCATATATGATAAAGAGTTTAGTATGCAAAATATATAAAAACATATACAATGAACACCAAAAAAATCAAATAATCCAATTAAGAAATGGGCAGAAGACATGAACAGAAATTTCTCCAAAGAAGATATTAGATGGCAATAGACACATGAAAAGGTGCTCAACATCACTCATCATCAAAAAAATCCAAATCAAAACTAGAATGAGATATCACCTCACACCTGTCAGGATGGCTAAAATAAAAAACACATGAAACAAGTGTTGGCAAGACTATGGAGAAAAAGAAACCTTCCCACACTGTAGGGAAAGTAAACTGGTGCAGCCACTGTGTAAAATGGTAAAGAGGTTCCTCAGAAATCTAAAAATAGAATTACCATATGATTCAGTAATCTCATTAATGGATATTTACCAAGAAAATATGAAAATACTAGTTCAAAGGGATACATCACCCCTATGTTTTTTACAGCATTATGTATAACAGCCAAATTATGGAAACAGGCCAATTGTCCATAGATAGATGAATAGATATATCAGATGTACCATATATACACACACACAGGGGTATATTACTCAGCCATAAAAAATGAATGAAATTTTCCATTTTCAATAGCATGGATGGAACTAGAGAATGTAATGCTAAGAAAAATAAGTCATTCAGAGAAAGAAAAATATCATGATTTCGGGGTCCCTGGATGGCTCAGTCAGTTAAGGGTCCTGGGATCGAGCCCTGTATCAGGCTCCCTGCTCAGTGAGGAGCCTGCTTCTCCCTCTTCCACTCCCCCTGCTTGCGCTTTCTCTCTCTCTTTCTGACAAATAAATAAATAAAATCTTAAAATAAGAAAAATATCATGATTTCACTAATATGTAGAATTTAAGAAACAAAACAACAAGCAAAAGGGAAAAAAAGACACAAACCAAGAAACAACTCTTAACTATAGAGAACAAACTGATGGTTACTACAGGGGAGGTGGGTGGGAGGATGTGTAAAATAAGTGACAGAGATTAAGGATGTTGTGATGAACACTGGGTGATGTGTGGAATTATTGAATCACTATATTGTATAACTGAAACTAATATAACACTGTATGTTAACTATAGTGGAATTAAAATAAAAACAATAATATAGATAAGTAGATGGAAGATAGATAGATAGATAGGTACCATTAAATTATATCACTTCCATGCATCCTATATTGTATGATAAGAATATTCTATAAAATATAAAACAGAACTAGCTACACAATAAGTGATTTAAAATAAACTTTTTTTTTTCTTTTTTTGCTTTTAAAAGGGCATCTGGGTGGCTCAGTTGGCCAAGCATCTGACTCTTGGTTTTGGATCAGGTCATAACCTCAGGATTGTGGGATCAAGCCCTTTATGGTGCTCCATGCTCAGTGTGGAGTCTGCTTGAGATTCTCTCTCTCTCTCCTCCCTCTGCCCTTCCCCTCACTCGTGCTCTCTCTCTCTCCATCTCTCAAATAAATGAATCTTAAAAAAAAGAAGATTGAACTTTTTCTTAAATTAGGAAGCTACATAATCTCAGAAATTATTAAGAAAAATAGAAGAATAACGCATAACCCAGGTGAATCTCTTTGTAATTTTTTTTTTCCAGTAATATGCAACTAACCCTTGAACAACATGGGTTTGAACTGCACAGGTCACTTACATGCAGATTTTTCACAGTACAGTACTATAAATATATTTTAATTTACTTACCATTTTTAAATAATACTTTTATCTATTTATTGTAAGAATATAGTATCATAGAATTATAATTCTATAGAATTTTACAGAATTATAGAATTATAATTCATAAAACATACAAAATATGTGTTGACTGTTTATGTTACCAGTAAGGCTTCTTGTCAATAGTAAGCTATTGGTAGTTAAGTTTTGAGGGAGTCAAAAGATATATGTGGATTTTCAACTGTGCTGGAAGTCAGCAACACTACCCCCCATGTTGCTCAAGGGTCAACTGTCATTCCTTCAATTACAATCTCCAAGGACCTTTCATATTGTATATCACTTGCTAACCACAAGCTGTAATTTTTTTCAGAAATTTAATGATAAATAGTATTAAGTGATAATACAGGAAATGAGTGTTTATTAATCAAAACAAAGAAGAAAATAAACAGAGCTATATTCTTGCAGTTGTATGCTGAATATTTCAGAAGACATAAAGTAATTTCTCTACTACAAACACACAGGAAATCTAAAATAAAAATAAATTATATAAACAATCTAAACTCCATAAGGAAAATATTTATGGGAACTTATTGATTTTTCACGGAAAGGAGTTAGGGGATATAAATTTTTAGTATTGACCTCTGAGAAGATGGCAGAGTAGGAGAATCCTAGCTCACTCCTTCCCACAAATACACATAGATAACAGCCACATTAGAGCATCCAACCAAGAAAACAACCCAAAGTTTGGCAGAATGGGCTTTCCACAGTTAATCATAGAGAGGAGGACACATCAAAAAGTGTAGGAGAAGTGGAAACACGTTTAGGAACCAATCCCCAGTAAGACTACCCACAAATGGGAGGAACACAACAAGCACAGAAAAAGAAAAGTGGCAGACCCCACACCAGGCACCCCAGACATAGGAGATCTTCACTGGGAAGATGAGTCTCCATAAAATTTTGCTTTGAAAACTAATGGGACCAAGTTTTGTAAGTTTTTACAGCCAGTGGGGCTTAATTAGGAGTACTTAAAAAATTACCAGACTCCACTCTGGAAGAGCCAGAGGGTGATAGAAAACTTGAGTCCCCACCCTTATAAAGAAACAACATAGCAAACAACCCCACTGAGTTACAGCATAGAAGCAGCAGTTTAAAAAGTCATATTTACTTAATTATTTAGGAAACTTTTAATTAATTAAGCAATTAATTAGCTAATTGCTTAATTGATTAATGTAGAAACTTCTCCAAGAACAAAAGAACTGTCAGGCACCATTTCTCTGCACCCCTCAGCCTAGATAGCCAGACAGCTGCAGAAAACAGCATGAACACTCTCCACTTAACTTGCTAACACTGCATGCCCTGTCACCACATTCTCCTGCTGATCCACCCCATCCAACCCATTTCACTAGGCAGGAGGTCCGTCCAAACTGACTCCTGCCATATTTCATCCTGAAAGCAGCCTCAGCAGGGACCAGCATCACTCCAAAGTGACTTCTTTGAAGAGAGGGTAAGATGACCCACACACACCAGTACACTCACAGTCTCAGCCCCAGAACCTTACAGCCCACAGTGAAGACAGAGTATTCAGACTATCAGTGCATCTGCAGCCCCAGAAGACATCTGACCTGTCAACACCACCCACCAACAGAAGGGAGAACACCCTGCAAGCCATTATTACTGCAGCTTCAATAGTCTGACTGGGGGCAGATATTGGGATTGTATGAAAGATCCACCCACCAACAAATGTCTCTCAGGGGACAAGGCAGGGAGAGCACCCTGCAGTTTGGTGTAACCAAGCACCAACAAAAGGCCTAAAGGCAGGCATCTGGACTGACTGCTGACACCACCCAACTACAAGTCAAGGGTGGCACCAGAGTAGGCCCTTAATAGCACAAGGATCAAACCCTGCTGACAATAGGCAAAGTGAATCTCTGTAGCTGACTGAACTAAAGGCACACAAGCTCAGACACAGTAGTATGCACACAACCCACACAGAGGGCACCCCTGAGTCTCCTGGTTCTGGTGAAGAGGGAACATTGTGCTATATGACACCACAGTACCTCTTCTTATAAGGCTACAACTTTCAATATCAGGAGATGTAATCAACTTTCCTAATATATAGAAATAAACACAGAAAGATAGGCAAATGAAGACAGGGTTATGTTCCAAATAAAAGAATAGGATAAAACCACAACAAAATAATTACATGAAATGGGGATAAGCATATATACAATGGAATATTACTCAGCCATCAGAAAAGATGAATACCCAACTTTCGCATCAACATGGATGGGACTGGAGGAGATTATGCTAAGTGAAATAAGTCAAGCAGAGAAAGTCAATTATCATATGGTTTCACTTATTTGTGGAACATAAGGAATAGCATGGAGGACATTAGGAGAAGGAAGGGGAAAATGAAGGGGGGGAATTGCAGGGAGAGATGAACCATGAGAGACTATGGACTCTAAGGAACAAACTGAGGGTTTTAGAGGGGAGGGGGTGGGGGGTGGGTTAGCATGGTGATGGGTATTAAGGAGGGCTAGTATTGCATGGAGCACTGGGTGTTATATGCAAACAATGAATCATGGAACACTACATTAAAAACTAATGATATACTGTATGGTGACTAACATAACATAATAAAATTAAAAAACAAACAAAACAAAACAAAAACAAAAAGAAAACTGGGGATAAGCAATATGCCTGATGAAGAACTCAAATAATTGTCATAAAGATACTTACTGTACTTGGAAAAAGAGTAGAAGATCTCTGTAAGACCTTTAATAAAGAGAGATAATTTTTTTAAAAAGAACCCATCAGAAATGAAGAACTCAATAACTGATATTTAAAAATACACTAGAGGAAACCAATGGTAAAGCAGAGGAGGCAGAAGAATGGATTAGCTATCTGGAAGACAGAATATTGGAGAGAAACCAAGCTGAACAACAAATAATAGTATTAGTAGAAGTAGTAATAATAATACATGAGATTAGGTTAAGAAACTCAGTGACATTATCCAGTGTAATAGCACTTGCATTATAAGAGTCCCACAAGAAGAGAGCAAAAAGGAGGTTTACTTGAAGAAAAATAATAGCTAAATATTTTCCTAACCAGGGAAAGGAAACAGACATCAAGATCCAGGAGGCACAGAAAGTTCCCAACAAAAACAACCCAAGAAGAACCACACCAATACACATAATAATTAAAATAGCAAAAGGTAGTGATAATGTGATAATGAGAGAATTTTAAAAGCAGCAAAAGAAAATATCATCCTCAATGGGGAAAACTGAGAGCTTTTCCCCTAAGTTCAGGAACATGACAGGGTTGTCCACTGTCACCACTGCTGTTCAACATAGTACTAGAAGTCCTAGCCTCAGGAAACAGACAACAAAAAGAAATAAAAGGCATCCAGATAGGCAAAGAAGAAGTCAAAATCTCACCTTTGCAGATGACATGATACTCTAAGTAGAAAACCCCAAAGTCTCCACCAAAAAATTGCTCGACTGATACAGGAATTCAGAAAAGTCACAGCATATCAAATCAATGCACAGACGTTTCTCGCATTTCTATACACTAATGATGAAGCAGCAGAAAGAGAAATCAAGGAATTAATCCCACTTACAACTGCACCAAGAACCATAAGCTACCTAAGAATAAACCTAACAAAAGAGGTAAAGGATCGGTACTATGAAAAATAGGTATGAAAGAAATTGAGGAAGACACAAAGAAATGGAAAAACATTCCATGCACATGGATTGGAAGAACAAATACAGTTAAAATGTCTATGCTACCAAAACAATCTCAACACTCAATACAATCCCTATCAAAATACCACCAGCATTTTCCACAGTTATAACAATCCTAAAATTTGTATGGACCCAGAAAAGACCCTGAATACCCAAAGGGATGTTGAAAAAGAAAACCAAAGCTGGAGGCATCACAGTCCCGGACTTCAAGCTGTCTTACAAAGCTGTAATAATCAAGACTCTATGGGACTGGCACAAAAACAGACCTATTGATCAATGGAACAGAATAGAGAACCCAGAAATGGACCCTCAACTCTATGGTCAACTAATCTTCAACAAAGGAGGAAAGAATATCCAATGGAAAAGTGATAGTCTTTTCAACAAATGGTGTTGAGGTAATTGGACAGCCCAATGCAAAAGAATGAAACTGGACCATTTCCTTACACAATGCACAAAGATAAACTCAAAATGGATGAAAGACCTGAATGTGAGATGGGAATCTATCAAAATCCTAGAGGAGAACACAGGCAGCAACCTCTCTGAGCTCAGCCACAGCAACTTCTTGCTAGACACATCTACAAAGGCAAAGGAAACAAAAGTAAAAATTAACTCCTGGGACTTCATCAGAATAAAAACTTCTACACAGCAAAGGAAACAGTAAAAAAAAAAAAAAAAAAAAAAAAAAAAGCTGAAAGGCAACCTATGGAATGGGAGAAGAGAAGATATTCACAAATGACTTATCAGATAAAGTCCTACTATCCAAAATCAATAAAGAACTTATCAAACTCAACACCCAAAAAACAAACAAACAAATAAAAATCCAGTCAAGAAATGGGCAGAAGACATGAACAGACAATTCTCCAAAGAAGGCATGCAAATGGCTAACAGACACATGAAAAAATGTTCAACAGCACTTGGCATCAGGAAATTACAAATCAAAACCACAATGAGATACCACCTCACACTGCTCAGAATGGATGAAATGAACAACTCAGGAAACAACAGATGTTGGCAAGGATGTGAAGAAAGGACAACCCTCTTACACTTCGGGTGGGAAGGCAAAGTGGTGTAGCCACTCTGGGAAACAGTTTGGAGGTTCCTCAGAAAGTGAAAAATAGAACTACACTATGACCCAGCAATTGCACTACTAGACATTTATCTAAAGGATACAAACATAGTGACTTGAAGGGGCACATGCACCCCAATGCTTATGGCAGCAATGTCCACAATAGCCAAACTATGGAAAGAGCCCAGATGGTGTGATATATATATATATATAACTCAGCCATCAAAAAGAATGAAATCTTGCCATTTGCAACAATGTGGATGGAACTAGAGGGTATTATGCTAAGCAAAATAAGTCAGTCAGAGAAAGACAAATACCATACGATTTCACTCATACATGGAATATAAGAAACAAAACAGATGAACATAGAAGGGAAGGAAAGTTAAAATAAGATAAAAACAGAGAGAGAGGCAAAACATAAAAGACTCTTAACTATAGGAAACAAACTGAGGGTTGCTGGAGGGAGGTGGATGGGGGATGGGGTAATTAGGTGATGGGCATTATGTAGGGCACTTGATGTAATGAGCACTGGGTGTTACACGCAACTGAAGAATCACTTAATTTTACTCCTGAAACTAATAATACACCATATGTTAACTCAATTGAATTTCAATTTAAAAAAATTAAAAAAAAACCTGTTACATATAAGGGAAACTCATTAACTTAGCTGATTTTTCAGCATAAATTTTGTAGTTCAGAAAGTAGTGGCATGATATATTCAAAGTGCTGGAAAGAAAAGAACCTACAATCAAAAATACTTTACCCATCAATGTTATCATTCAAAATAGGATAGATGAGGAATTTTTCAAACAAAACTTAAGAGTTCATTAACACTAAGCCAGTCTTACAAGAACTGTTAAGGGGAATTCTTGGAGTGAAAAGAAAAGTCCAAAATCAGAAAATTATGAAAGGAAAATAAATTCACAGGTAAATTAAGACATACTAAAAGTAGTAGAATAATCACTTATAATACCAGTATAGGTTTAAAATACAAAAACAGTAAAAATAAATTATATTTATAAAATGAATCATGGGATTCACAAAATCAAAGGATGTAAAAGTATGACATCATGCAGAAATGTGGGTGGAGAAGAGTAAACATTTGTTGCTTTTAAAATGAGTTCAAACTTAAACAACTATCAAATTAATATGGACTGCTATAGGCATAAAATGTTATATATGAGCCTAATGTTAACAACAAATCAGAAACCTGTAATAAATATGCAAAAAATAAAAATGAAAGGAATCCAAACATATCACTAAAGGAAGCCATCAAATCACAGGGGAAGAGAGCAAGAGAAGAAAGTAACAGAGAACTACAATATGACCATAAAACAGGTAATAAAATGAGAATAAATACATACTTATCAATAATTACTTTGAATGTAAACAGATTATGTGTTACAATCAAAAGATAAAGAGTGAGTGAATGGATTAAAAAAAAAAGCAAGACCCACATATATGCTGTCTACAAGAGACTCACTTCAGACTTAAAGGCACATAAGAATTGAAAGTTAAGGGATGGACAAAGATTTACCATGCAAATGGAAGCAAAAAGAAAGCAGAAGTAACAATACTTATATCAGACAGTATAGACTATAAAACAAAAACTGTAACAAGAATCAAAAGAGGACACTATATAATGATAAAGGGAAATATTAAACTGGAGGATGTAACAATTGAAAATATTTATGCATCCAGCAGGGGAACAACTAAATACAAAAAGCAACTATTAACAAACACAAAGGCATAAATTGACAGTAATACAATGGTAGTACAGGACTTTAACACTCCACTTACATGAATGGATGGATCATCCAAACAGAAAATCAACAAGGAAATAGTGGTTTTGAGTGACACATTGGACCAGATGGACCTAACAGATATATGCAGAACATTCCATCCCAAACCAGGAGAATACACATTATTTTCAAGATCACGTGGAACATTCTCCAGAACAGACCACATGTTAGGTCACAAAACAAGCCTCAATAAATTCAGAAAGATTGAGATCATACCATGCATCTTTTTGATGACAATGGTATGAAACTAAAAGTTAATCATAAGACAAAATCTGGAAAGAACACAAATACATGGAAGCTAAAGAACAGGCTACTAAACAATGAATGGGTCAACCAAGAAATCAAAAAGGAAATAAAAAAAATACATCAAGACAAAGGAAAATGAAAACACAATGGTCCAAGACCTTTGGGATGCAGCAGAAGTTGTTCTAATTGAAAAGGTTATAGCAATACAAGCCTAACTCAGAAAGCAAGAAGAATCTCAACAACCTAACTTTACACCTAAAGGAGCTGGAAAAAAGAAGAACAAATAAAGCTCAAAACCAGTAAAAGAAAAAATATATATATAATAAAGATCAGAGCAGAAATAAATAAAATAGAGACTAAATAAAATAGAACAGACCAATGAAACCAGGAGCTGTTTTGTTGAAAAGATTAACAAAACCAATAAAACTTAGACAGACTCTCACAAAAAAAGGAGAGAGGCCTCAAATAAATAAAATGAGAAATGAAGGAAGAGAAATAACCACCAACATAACAGAAACACAAAAGATTTATAGAGAATATTATGAAAAAATATATGCCATCAAATTGACAACCTAGAAAAAATGGATTAATTAATAGAAACAGATAATCTTTCAAAACTGAATCAGGAAGCAATAGAAAATTTACACAGACTAATTACTAGCAATGAAATTTATCCAGTAATCAAAGAAACTACAAACAAATAAAAGTCCAAGACCAGATGGCTTCATGGGTGAATTTTACCAAACATTTAAAGAAAAGGAAATACCTGTTCCTAAAACAGATGAACATGGAGGAATGGAAGGAAAAATAAAATAAGATAAAAACAGAGAGGGAGGCAAAACATAAGAGACTCTTAACTACGGGGAACAAATTGAGGCTTGCTGGAGGGAAGGTGAGTGGGGGGATGGGGTAAATGGGTGATGAGCATTAAGGAAGGCACTTGTTGTAATCAGCACTGGGTGTTAAATTCACGTGATTAATCACTAAATTCTGCTCCTGAAACTAATAATATATGTTAACTAACTTGAATTTAAATAAAATCTGAGAAAAATAGAAGAGTAAAGAAAGCTTCCAAATTCATTCTATGAGGCCAGCATTAACCTGATACCAAAACCAGATAAAGACACTACAACAAAAGAAAACTACAGGACAACATCTTTGATGAACATAGATACAAGAACCCCCACCAAATATTAGCAAATAAAATCTAAAAATACATTTAAAAACCATTCATTACAATCAAGTGTGATTTATTCTAGGGATGCAAGGTTGGTTCAATATTTGCAAATCAAGCAACATGATACATAACATTCACAAGTGAAAGGATGAAAATTATATGATCATCTCAGTAGATGCAGAGAATACATTTGACCAAGTCCAACATCCATTCATGATAAAACTCACAACAAAGTAGGATTGGAGGGAACACACCTCAAAATAATAAAGGCCATATATGAAATATCCACAGCTAACACCATGCTGAATGGTGTACAACTGAGAGTTTTCCATTTAAGATCAGGAACAAAACAAGGATATACACTCTCACCACTTATATTCAACAGATTGCTGGAAGGCCTAGCCACAGCAATCAGGAAGTAAAAACAAATAAAAAGCTTACATATTTGTAAGAAAAAAAATAAAACTTTCACTATTAGTAGATGGCAGGATACTATATATAGAAAATCCTAAAGAATCCACCAGAAAATTCAAGGATGGATATATGAGTTCAGTAAAGTCTCAGGATACAAAATTAATAAACAGAAATTTGTTGCATTTGTATACACTAATAAAGAAATAGCAGAAAGTGAAATTAAGAAAACAATCACATTTACAATTGCACCCAAAAGAATAAAATACTGTGGAATTTAACCTAGGAGGTGAAATGCTTTTAGCTTAAAAACTATAAAACAATAAGATACATTGAAAATAACACAAAAAAAGAAAGATATTCCATGCTCATGAACTGGAGAAATAAATATTTTTAAAAAGTCCATACTACCCAAAGCAATCTACATATTTAATGCAATCCTTACCAAAACAGCAACATTTTTTACATAACTAGAATAAATAATCCTAAAATGTGTATGGAACCACAAAAGACCCCAAATAGAGCAATCTTGAAAAAGAACAAAGCTGGAGGTATCACATTCTTAGATTTCAAGATATACAACAAAACTGTAATAATCAGAATAGATTGGTAATAGCATAAAAAAAGACAAATAGATCAGTAAAACAGAATCAAATCCAGAAAAAAAAAAAGACTTCTATGTTCAATTAATCTATGACAAAGGAGCCAAGAATATGCAATGGGAAAAAGACAGACTCTTCAACAAAAGGTGTTGGGAAAACTGGACAGCAACAAGCAAAAGAATGAAACTAGACACTTTCTTATACTATACAAAAAACAAACAAAGAAAAAACCCTTACAATGGATTAAAGACCTAAATGTGAGACCTGAAACTATAAAATTCTTAGAAGAAAACAGGCTGCATGTAATTCCTTTGATATGAATCTTAGCAACATTTTTCTAGATGTTTCTTCAGGCAAAGAAAACAAAAACAACATTAAAGTATTGGGGCTACACCAAAATAAAAAACTTTTGCACAGCAGAAGAAATTATCAAAAAAGACAACCTACCAAATGAGAAAAGAAATTTGCAAGTGATATATTGAATAAGGGGTTCAGTCAATCCATTTCTTGTCTGTTCAGCATTAAACAAGTTAAACTCATTTATAAAACTATTTTCACATTTTAAAACTGAGTTCACTAAATTAGTCAAGTATTTTGTTTCATTTTTTTAGTCACAAATGACAGCGTTTATTAGAATAGATAAACCTCAACATTATTATATTATTAAATAATAAATAATTTTATAAATCAAAAGAAAATTTCGTAACAAGCATTTTAAGCAGATTTGTAGAGATAAAAATTTGCGTATCATAAAAGTCACACATTTAAAGTATACAGTTCAATGTTTTGAGTATATTCAAAGAGTTGTGTGACCATCAGCACTGTTGAATTTTAGAACATATTCATCACTCTAAAAAGAAATCCTGTACCCATAAGCAGTTACTGTCCATTCCTTTAGACTTCCCTGACAGCAGTGGGCAAGTAATAATCTACTTTCTGTCTCTGTCTGCTTATTCTGAACATTTCATATACACAGAATCATACAAAATGTGGTGTTATGTGACTGGATTCATTCACTTAGAACGTTTTCAAGGTTCATCCATATTGTAGCATGTATCATTACTTCATTCATTTTGTAGTGGGATATCATATAGATAACCCATAATTTATCCATTTTTCAATTTCATGGACAATGGATGCATTTCCACTTTTTAGCTATTGAGAATATTGCCACTATGAGCACTTGTACAAACTTTTTTGTGGGCATAAGTTTTTTTTAATTTTTATTCCCTATGTACCTAGGCAAGGAATTGCTGAGTTATATAATTCTATGTTTAATATTTCTAGGAACTTTATATTTTCAGAAGAGTCTTCATGATTTAACATTTCCACCAGCACTATGTTATGATTTCAGTTACTCTACATTCTTTTAAAACTTATTATTGACTAACTTTTTGTTTAAAGTCATCCTACTAAGTGGTAAGTGGTATCTTCTCTTAGTAATTTTGAATTGCATTACCCTGATGACTAATGACATTGAACACCTTTTGTGTCCTTAATGACCATTTGTATGCCTGCTGTGGAAAACTATCTATTCAAATTCCTTACCCATTTTTAAATTCAGTTATTTGCATTTTTGTTGCTGACTTGGTTCTATATTACTAAATAATAATATAGAAATTTTTCTTTCATATAATGTATTCAAGACACTTACCGTATATACAATGTGAATATAATCTCTCCCACTCTGTAGATTGTCTTATTACTCTTTTTAATTTAGTTTTTATTTAAATCCCAGTTAGTTAACATATGGTGTAATATTAGTTTCAGGTGAACAATTTAGTGATTCAAAATGTCCATACAACACCCTCATCACAACAAGTGCACTCCTTAATCCTTATCACCTGTTTAACCCATCCCCTGCCCACCTCTTCTTCAGTAACCCTCAGGTTGTTCTCTATAGTTGAGTATGTTTCTTCCTTTGCTTCTCTCTCTCTTTTTTCCCCCTATGCTCATTTGTTTTGTTTCTTAAATTCCACATATGACTGAAATGATACGTTATTTCTCTTTCTATCGCTGACTGATTTCACTTAGAAAAATACTCTCTAGTTCCATTCACAATGTTGCAAATGGCAAAATTTTATTCTCTTTTTATGGATGAGTAATATATATATTTATATATATATGCCACTTCTACCTTATCCATTCATCAGTCGATGGACATTTAGGCTCTTTCCATAAGTTGGCTATTGTTGATAATGCTGCTATAAATATTAGGGTGCATGTATACCTTGAATGAGCACTTTTTGTATTCTTTGGTAAATACCTAGTAGTGTGATTGCTGGATCTTAGGGTAGTTCTCCTTTTAATTTTTTGAGGAACCTCCATAGTGTTTTAAAGAATGGCTACACCAGGGGCGGGGGGGAGAAGCAAGATGGTGGAGGAGTAGGAGACCTAAATTTCGTCCAGTCCTAGGAATTCAGCTAGATAGGGATCAAACCATTCTGAACACCTACGAACTCAACAGGAAATTGAAGGAAAGAATAGCAGCAACTCTCTGAACAGAAAAGTGACCACTTTCTGGAAGGTAGGGCATGCGGAGAAGTGAATCTGAGGAGATATTCAGGAAGATAGACGGCGGGGGAAGGGGCCTCCATTAGCTGCTACTGGCAAGTGATAGAGCAGCAGAGCACAAAATCAGAAATTTTAGAAGTAGGCTCTGCTGAGGGACGTCGCTCCAGTGGCTAAGTGGGGGGTGGAACCCTCACTGGGACAGTGTAGTCTCAGGACCCTCGGGGTCACAGAAAGACTGGGGGTGCCTGAGTGTGGCAGAGCTCCCAGGTATCAGAACAGGTAAGCCAGCTGCAGAGACAGAGCCAAAGAGTGGGCTTTCAGCTCGGGGTTGCCATAAACTGTGATCCACAGCACAGTGAGGCCACTGCTCTTCCAGCAGGGACCCAAAAAGTGGCAGATCCGAGGAGACTCCCCTTCCTTCCCCCAAAAGGAGTGGCGTGGGAGCACACCGCAGGAATCTGCTGGGTTTGGAGACTCAAAATGGGGTCATGTGCCAGAGATAGAAATGCTCAGTCACAGGCCAGGTGAGCACGGAGTGCACCTGGAGACTGGGGAGATGGGAGTGATTGCTTGTCTCCGGGGACTCACTGAGGAGTGGGGCCCCGAGTTCTTGGCACCTCTGGGGCGGAGATCGCGAAGCCACCATTTTCACTCTCATCCTCCAAAGCTGTACAGAAAGCTTGCAGGGAACAAAAGCTACCGAGAGTAAATCCAAGCAGATTACTTAGTCCAGCCCCCAGCAAGGGTGGGGCAATTCTGCCTCTGGCAAAGACATTTGAGAACCACTGCAACAGGCCCCTCCCCCATAAGATCAGCAAGAACAGCCAGCCAAGACCAAGTTTAACGATCAATGAGAAAGGCACAACTCCAGCACTAGGGGAATACTGCACATAGAATTCATGGCTTTTTTCCCATGATTCTTTAGTCTTTCAAAGTTAATTTTTTTAATTTTCTTTTTTCTTTTTCTTTTTTTTTTTTGAATTTTTCTTTTTCACTTTTTCAACCAACATCTTCTCAATCGCTTTTTTAAAAAATCTTTTTATTTTCATTTTTAAAGTCATATTCTATCTTTTCATAGTAGTTAACCTTATTTTTGATATATATATATATGTTGTTCTCTCTTTAAAATTTTGGGATACAGTTTCTTCTAACAGACCAAAATATACCCTGAATGTCTAGTGTATGACTTTGTTCTAGTCTCTTGCCTGATCACATTCTCTCCTTTTGTTTTTTAATCCTCTTCTTTCTTTTTTCAAACAACTTCTTATCAATTCCTTTCATAAAATATTTTATAATTCTCCATCTTTACAGTCATATTCCATCCCTTCACTGTTATTACCCTTATTTTTGTACATATATAAGTTTTTCTTTCTTTAAAATTTTGGGAGGCACTTTCTTCTAACAGACCAAAATACGCCCCAAATCTAGTGTGTGGCACTGATCTATGCACCAGCCTGATCATATTTGATCATATTCTGTTTTTGTTTGTTTGTTTGTTTTTTATCTTTCTCTTTTTCTTTTTTTTTTTCTTTTTTCTTTCTTTCCCTTTCTTTTCCCCCAGTTTCAGGTCTCTTCTGATTTGTTTAGTGTATATTTTTCTGGGGTCGTTGCTACCCTGTTAGCATTTTGTTCTTGCATTCATCTATTCTCCTCTGGACAAAATGACAAGATGGAAAAAAATCACCTCAACAAAAAGACCAAGAGGCAGTACTGACTGCCAGGGACCTAATCAATACGGACATTAGTAAGATGTTGGAACTAGAGTTCAGAATGACGATTTTAAAGATACTAGCTGGGCTTGAAAAAAGCATGGAAGATATTAGAGAAACCCTTTCTAGAGAAATAAAGGAACTAAAATCTAACCAAGTCGAAATCAAAAAGGCTATTAATGAGGTGCAATCAAAAATGGAGGCTCTAACTGCTAGGATAAATGAGGCAGAAGAGCGAATTAGTGATCGAGAAGACCAAATAATGGAAAATAAAGAAGCTGAGAAAAAGAGAGGTAAACAACTACTGGATCACGAGGGCAGAATTCGAGAGATAAGTGATACCATAAGACTAAACAATATTAGAATAATTGGGATCCCAGAAGAAGAAGAAAGAGAGAGAGGGGCAGAAGGTATAATGGAGCAAATTATAGCAGAGAACTTCCCTAATTTGGGGAAGGAAAGAGGCATCAAACTCCAGGAGGCACAGAGAACCCCCCTCAAAATCAATAAAAATAGGTCAACACCCTGACATCTATTAGTAAAACTTACGAGTCTCAGAGACAAAGAGAAAATCCTGAAAGCAGCTCAGGATAAAAGATCTGTAACCTACAATGGTAGAAACATTAGATTGGCAACAGACTTATCCACAGAGACCTGGCAGGCCAGAAAGGACTGGCATGATATATTCAGAGCATTAATGAGAAAAATATGCAGCCAAGAATACTATATCTTGCTAGACTGTCATTGAAAATAGAAGGAGAGATAAAAAAGCTTCCAGGACAAACAAAAACTAAAGGAATTGCAAACACGAAACCAGCCCTACAAGAGATATTGAAAGGGGTCCTCTAAGCAAAGAGAGAGCCTAAAAGTAACATAGACCAGAAAAGAACACAGACAATATACAGTAACAGTCACCTTATAGGCAATACAATGGCACAAAATTCATATTTTTCAATAGTTACCCTGAATCTAAATGGGCTAAATGCCCCAGTCAAAAGACATAGGGTATCAGATTGGATAAAAAAAACCAAGACCCATCGATATGCTGTCTGCAAGAGGCTCATCTTAGACCCAAAGACACCCCGAGATTGAAAGTGAGTGGGTGGAAAACCATTTACCATGCTAATGGACACCAAAAGAAAGCTGGGGTGGTAATCCTTATATCAAACAAATTAGATTTTAAACCAAAGACTACAATAAGAGATGAGGAAGGACACTATATCCTACTTAAAGGGTCTATCCAACAAGAAGATCTAACAACTGTAAATATCTATGCCCCTAACATGGGAGCAGCCAATTATATAAGCCAATTAATAACAAAAGCAAAGAAACACATCGACAATAATACAATATTAGTGGGGGACTTTAACACCCCCCTCACTGAAATGGACAGATCATCTAAGCAAAAGATCAACAAAGAAGTAAAGACTTTAAATGACACACTGGACCAAATGGACTTCACAGACATATTCAGAACATTCCATCCCAAAGCAAAGGAATACACATTCTTCTCTAGTGCCCATGGAACATTCTCCAGAATAGATCACATCCTAGGTCACAAATCAGGTCTCAACCGGTACCAAAAGATTGGGAACATTCCCTGCATATTTTCAGACCACAGTGCTTTGAAACTAGATCTCAATCACAAGAGGAAAGTCGGAAAGAACTCAAATACATGGAGGCTAAAGAGCATCCTACTAAAGGATGAGTGGGTCAACCAGGAAATTAAAGAATTCAAAAAATTCATGGAAACAAATGAAAATGAAAACACAACTGTTCAAAATCGTTGGGATGCAGCAAAGGCAGTCCTAAGAGGAAAGTATATAGCAATACAAGCCTTTCTCAAGAAATAAGAAAGGTCTCAAATACACAACCCTACACCTAAAGGAGCTGGAGAAAGAACAGCAAATAAAGCCTAAACCCAGCAGGAGAAGAGAAATAATAAAGATCAGAGCAGAAATCAATGAAATAGAAACCAAAAGAACAGTAGAACAGATCAACAAAACTAGGAGCTGGTTCTTTGAAAGAATTAACAAGATTGATAAACCCCTTGCCAGACTTACCAAAAAGAAAACAGAAATGACCCAAATAAATAAAATCATGAATGAAAGAGGGGAGATCACAACCAACACTAAAGAAATACAAAAAATTACAAGAGCATATTATTTGCAACTATATGCCAGGAAATTAGATAATCTGGAAGAAGTGGATGCATTCCTAGAGATGTATCAACTACCATAACTGAACCAGAAAGAAATAGAAAACCTGAACAGACCTATAACCACTAAGGAAATGGAAGCAGTCATCAAAAATGTCCCAACAAACAAGATCCTAGGGCCAGATGGCTTCCCAGGGGAATTCTACCAAACATTTCAAGAAGAATTAATACCTATTCTTCTGAAACTGTTCCAAAAAATAGAAATGGAAGGAAAACTTCCAAACTCGTTTTATGAGGCCACCATTACCTTGGTCCCAAAACCAGACAAAGACCCCAACAAAAAGGAGACTTACAGACCAATATCCTTGATGAACATGGATGCAAAAATTCTCACCAAAATACTAGCCAGTAGGATCCAACAGTACATTAAAAGGATTATTCACCACGACCAAGTGGGATTTATCCCTGGGCTGCAAGGTTGGTTCAACATCCGCAAATCAATCAATGTGATACAATACCTTGACAAAGAACAGCATCCTTTCTTGATCAAAACTCTTCAGAGTATAGGTATAGAGGGTACATACCTCAATATCATAAAAGCCATCTATGAAAAACCCACAGTAAATATCATTCTCAATGGGGAAAAACTGAGAGCTTTCCCCCTAAGGTCAGGAACATGGCAGGGATGTCCACTATAACCGCTGCTATTCAACATAGTATTAGAAGTCCTAGCCACAGCAATTGGACAACAAAAAGAAATAAAAGGCATCCAAATAGGCAAAGAAGAAGTCAAACTCTCACTCTTTGCAGATGATATGATACTTTACGTGGAAAACCCAAAAGACTCCACCCCAAAACTGCTAGAACTCAGAGGAATTCAGTAAAGTGGCAGGATATAAAATCAATGCAAAGAAATCAGTGGAATTCCTATACACCACCACCAAGACAGAAGAAAGAGAAGTTAAGGAGTCAATCCCATTTACAATTGCACCTAAAACCATCAGATACCTAGGAATAAATCTAACCAAAGAGACAGAGAATCTGTACTCAGAAAACTATAGAATACTCATGAAAGAAATAGAGGAAGACACAAAGAAATGGAAAAACGTTCCATGCTCATGGATTGGAAGAACAAATATTGTGAAGATGTCAATGCTACCTAGAGCAATCGACACATTTAATGCAGTCCCTATCAAAATACCATGAACTCTTTTCAAAGAAATGGAACAAAATATCCTAAAATTTGTATGGAACCAGAAAAGACCTCGAATAGCCAGAGGAATGTTGAAAAAGAAAAGCAAAACCGGTGGCATCCCAATTCTGGACTTCAAGCTCTATTACAAAGCTGTCATCATCAAGACCGTATGGTACTGGCACAAAAACAGACACATAGATCAATGGAACAGAATAGAGAGCCCAGAAATGGACCCTCAACTCTATGGTCAACTAATCTTCGACAAAGCAGGAAAGAATGCCCAATGGAAAAAAGACAGTCTCTTCAACAAATGGTGTTGGGAAAATTGGACAGCCACATGCAGAAGAATGAACCTGGACCATTTCCTTACACCACACACAAAAATAGACTAAAAATGGTTGAAAGACCTAAATGTGAGACAGGAATCCATCAAAATCCTAAAGGAGAACACAGGCATGAACCTCTTTGACCTCAGCCACAGCAACTTCTTCCTAGAAACATTGCCAAAGGCAAGGGAAGCAAGGGCAAAAATGAACTATTGGGACTTCATCAAGATAAAAAGCTTTTGCACAGCAAAGGAAACAGTCAACAAAACCAAAAGACAACTGACAGAATGGAAGAAGATATTTGAAATGACATATCAGGTAAAGGATTAGTATCCAAAATCTATAAAGAAATTGTCAAACTCAACACCCAAAAACAAATGATCCAATCATGAAATGGGCAGAAGACATGAACAGAGATTTTTCCAAAGAAGACATCCAAATGGCCAACAGACACATGAAAAAGTGCTCAACATCGCTCGGCATCAGGGAAATCCAAATCGAAACCTCAATGAGATACCACCTCACACCAGTCAGAATGGCTGAAGTTAACAAGTCAGGAAATGACAGATATTGGCGGGGATACGGAGAAAGGGGAACCCTCCTCCACTGTTGGTGGGAATGCAAGCTGGTGCAGCCACTCTGGAAAACAGTATGGAGGTTCCTCAAAAAGTTGGAAATGGAACTACCCTACCACCCAGCAATTGCACTACTGTGCATTTACCCTAAAGATAAAAATGTTGGGATCCAAAGGGTTATGTGCACCCCGATGTTTATAGCAGCAATGTCCACAATAGCCAAACTGTGGAAAGAGCCAAGATGTCCATCACCAGATGAATGGATAAAGAAGATGCAGTATATATATATACAATGGAATATTATGCAGCCATCAAAAGGAATGAAATATTGACATTGGCAATGATGTGGATGGAATTGAAGGGTATTATGCTGAGCTAAATAAGTCAATCAGAGAAAGACATGTATCATATGATCTCACTGATATGAGGAATTCTTAATCTCAGGAAACAAACTGAGGGTTGCTGGTGTGGTGGGGGGTGGGAGGGATGGGGTGGCTGGGTGTTAGACATTGGGGAGGGTATGTGCTATTGTGAGAGCTGTGAATTGTGTAAGACTGTTGAATCACATACCTGTACCTCTGAGACAAATAGTACATTATATGTTTAAAAAAATGAAGAAGATAGGAGGAAGGGAAAAATGAAGGGGGGGGGGATCGGAGGGGGAGATGAGCCATGAGAGACTATGGACTCTGAGAAACAAACTGAGGGTTCTAGAGGAGAGGAGGGTGGGGGGATTTGTTAGCCTGGTGATGGGTATTAAAGAGGGCACGTACTGAATGGAGCACTGTGTGTTATACGCAATCAATGAATCATGGAACACTACATCAAAAACTAACGATGTAATGTATGGTGATTAACATAACATAAAAAAAACAGAATGACTACTCCAGTCAGCATTCCCTTTGACAGTGCAGGAATGTTCCCCTTTCTCCACATCCTTGTTAACACCTTTACATCTTGTGTTGTTGATTTTAGCCACTCTGAGAGGTGTGAGGCGATATCTTATGGTTGTTTTGATATTTATTTCCTTGATGATGAGTGATGTTGAGCATATTTCATGTGTCAGTTGGACATCTGTATGTCATCTTTGGAAAAATGTCTATTCATATTCTCTCATTTTTTTAAATTAAATTTTATTTTATTTAAATCAATTAATTAACATATAGTGTATTATTAGTTTCAGAGGCAGAGTTCAGTGATTCATCAGTTTTATCTAATACCTAATGCTCATTATATCACATGCTCTCCTCAATGCCCATCACCCAGTTACCCCATTCCCTCACCACCCTACCCTCCAGCAGCCCTCAGTTTGTTTCCAGTAGTTAAGAGTCTCTTATGTTTTGTCTCCCTCTCTGATTTGGTCTTATTTTATTTTTCCTTCCCTTTCCCTATGATCCTCTGTTTTTTTCCCCTTAAATTCCACATATGAGTGAAATCATATGATAATTGTCTTTCTCTGATTGACTTATTTTGCTTAGCATAATACCCTCTAGTTCCATCCACATTGTTGCAAATGTTAAGATTTCATTTTCCTGATGACTGAGTAATATTCCACTGTATATATATATACCACAACTGCTTTATCCATTCATCTGCTGATGGTCATCTGGGCTCTTTCCATAGTTTGGCTATTGTGGACATTGCTTCCATAAACATTGGGGTGCAGGTGCCCCTTCAGATCACTACATTTGTATCAGTACTCTGCCATTTTTTTAAGGATTATTCAGTATTTGAGTGTTGAATTTTAAAATTTCTGTATATATTTTGGTTACTAACCATTTATCAGATACGTCATTTGCAAATATCTTCTCCCATTCCATAGGTTGTCATTTAAGTTTTGTTGATTGTTTTCTTTGTTGTACAGAATGTTTTTATTTTGTTGATGACCCAATAGTTTATTTTTTCTTTTGTAACCTTTGCCTCAGGAGACCTATTTAATAACAGGTTGCTTTGGCTGATGTCAAAGAGGTTGCTGCCTGTGTTGTCCTCTCAGATTTTGATGGTTGCAGGTCTCTCATTTAGGTTTTTAATCCATTATGAATTATCTTTTTTCTTTATGGTGTAAGGAAGTGGTCCAGTTTCATCCTTTTGAACATTGCTGTCCAGTTTCCAAGAACCATTTGTTGAAGAGACTGTCATTTTCCCATTGGATATTCCTTCCTGTTTCTTTGAAGATTAATTTACCATAAGCTTGTGGGTTCATTTCTGGATATTTTTATTCTGTTCCATTGATCAATGTGTCTATTTTTGTGCCAGTACCATCCTGTTTTGACCAGTATAACTTTGTATTATCATTTGAAGTCCAGAATTGTGATGCCTCCAGCTTTGCTTTTCTTTTTCAAGGTTGCTTTGCCATTTGGGGTCTCTTGTGGTTTCATACAAATTTTAAAATTGCTTGTTATGGCTCTGTGGAAAATGCTGGTAGTATTTTGATAGGGATTGAATTAAATGTGTAGATCTCTTTGGGTAATATAGACATTTAAACAATATTTATTCTCCCAGTCCATAAGCATGGAATGTCTTTCCATTTTTATGTGTCCTCTTCAATTTTTTTTTTTATCACCTTTTTATAGTTTTCAGAGTATAGGTCTTTCACTTCTTGGTTAGGTTTATTCCTAAGTTTATAAAGATTTTTGGTGCAATTATAAATGGGACTGATCCCTTGATTTCTCTTTCTGCTACTTCATTGTTGGTGTATAGAAATTCGACAGATTTCTGCATGCTGATTTTGTATCCTGCGACTTTACTGAACTGGCATATCAGTTCTAGAAAATTTTCAGTGAAGTCTTTCAGATTTTCTATATAGGACATCATGTTATCTGCACATAGTTAAGGTTTTACTTCTTCCTTGCTGATTTGAATTCCTTTTTGTTGTCTGATACCTGTGGTTAAGATTTCCAGTACTATGTTAAATAAAAGTGGTGAGAGTAGACATCCCTGTCTTGTTCATGACCATAGAGAAAATTCCCTCAGTTTTTCCCCATTTAGCATGATATTAGCTGTGGGTTTTTCATATATGGTTTTTGTTAAGTTGTGGTATCTTCCTGCTAACCCTACTTTGTTGAGGGTTTTTATTAGGAATGGATTTTGTGAATGGGTTTTGTACTTTGTCAAATGCCTTTTCTGCATCTATTGAAAGGATCTTATGGTTGTTATACTTCCTTTTATTAACGTGCTGTATCATGTTGATTGATTTGTGAATATTCAACATCCCTCATAACCCAGCAGTAAATCCCACTTTATTGTGGTGAATGATTATTTTAATATATTGTTTGATTTAGTTCGCTAGTATTTTATTGACAGTTTTTGCATCCATGTTCATCAGGGATATTGGCCTGTAGTTCTCTTTTTTGGTGATGTCTTTTTCTGGTTTTGGTATGTTGGTAATGCTGGCCTCATAGAATGAGTTTGGACGTTTTCCTTTCCTTTCTATTTTTTTGAACAGTTTCAGAAGAATAGTTATTTTTTTAAAGATTTTATTTTTATTTATTTGAAAGAGAGAGAGCACAAGCAGGGGGAGCAGCAGGCAGAGGGAGAGGGAGAAGCAGGCTCTCCGCTGAGCAGGGAGCCCAATGCCAAGCTCAATCCTAGGACCCTGGGATCATGACCTGAGCCGAAGGCAGAGACTTAACCAATTGAGCCACCTAAGTGCCCGTCAGAAGAATAGTTATGAACTCTTCTTTAAATGTTCGGTAGAATTCATCTGTGAAGCCATCTGGCACTAGACTTTTGTTTGTTGGGAGATTTTTGATTACTGATTCAATTTATTTTCTGTCTATCCATCTGATCGAGTTTTCTATTTCTTCCTGCTTCAATTTTGTTAGTTTCTATGTTTTTAGGAATTTATCCATTTCTCCTAAGTTGTCCAATTTTTGGCATATAGTTTTTCATAATATTCTCTTATAATTATTTCTGTGGTGTTGGTTGTGATTCTCTCATTTGTGATATTATTTATTTGGGTCCCTTGTCTTTTCATTTTGATAAATCTGGCTAGAAGTTGATCAATGTTATTAATTTTTCCAAAGAACCAGCTCCTGGTTTCATTGATGTGTTCTATTGATTGCTTATTCTCTATCATTTATTCTGTACTAATCTTTATCATTTCCTTCATTCTGCTGGCTTTAGGCTTCTCTTGTCTTTCAATTTTTAGTTCCTTTCAAGGTTAGGTTGTGTATTAGATTTTTCTTGCTTCTTGAGGTAGGCCTGTATTGCTATATACTTCCCCCTTTGGATGGATTTGCTGCATCCCAAAGTTTTTGGACTGTCATGTTTTCATTTTCATTTGTTTCCGTGTATTTTTTATTTCTTCCTTGACTTCCTGGTTGACCCATTCATTCTTTATTAGCATTTTGCTTAACCTCCATGTTTTTGTGGTCTTTCCAAATTTTTTCTTGTGGTTGACTTCAAGTTTCATTGTGGTTGACTTCAAGTTTCATTGTGGTCTGAAAATATGCATGGTATGATCTCAATTTTTTTGTACTTGTGAAGGCCTGGTTTGTGACCTAGTATATGATCTACTCTGGTGAATGTCTCATGTTTACTTGTAAAGAATGTGTGTATTCTCCTGCTTTAGAATGGAATGTTTAAATATATTTGTTAAGTCCAGCCGGTGTGTCATTCAAGCTATAGTTTCCTTGTGGATATTCTGCTTAGATGATCTGTCCATTGACAGAAGTCGGGTGTTAAAGTCCTCTACTATTTTTGCATTTTCATCTTTATGTTTGTTATTGTTTTATATATTTGTGTGATCCCATGTTGGGCACTTAAATATTTACAATTGCTAAATCTTCTTGTTGGATTGTGCCCTTTATTATGACATAATGCCCTTCTTCATCTCTTGTTGCAGTCTTTGGTTTCACATCTAGTTTGTCATATATATAATTTTGCTACTCTAGCTTTCTTTTGATATTCATTTGCATGTTAAATGTTTCTCTATCCCCTTCTTTCAATCTGCAGGTGTCTTTAGGTCTAAAATGAGTCTCCTGTAGGCGTGATATAGTTTTTTTTTTTTTTTTAATCCATTGTGACACCCTATGCCTTTTGATTGGAGGGTTTAGTCCATTTACAATCAGAGTAATTACTGATAGATATGTATGGAGTGTTATCTTGGTACTTGTTTTGTCATTGTTTTTGAAGATTTTTTTCTGTTCCTTTCTAGTCTTTGTCACTTTTGGTCTTTCCTTTCCACTAAAAGAGTCCCCTTTAATATTTCTTTTAAGTCTTGTTTAGTGGTCACAAAATCATTTAGTTTTCATTTGTTTTAGAAACTCTTTGTCTCTTCTTCTATTCTGAATGATAACCTTGATGGCCAGAGTTTTCTGGTCTGCAGATTTTTCCCATTCAGCTCATTGAATATATCATGCCACTCCCTTCTCTTTGGCCAAGTTTCTCTTGAGAAATCTGCAGCTAGCCTTATGGGTTTTCTCTTGTAAATTAACGTCTTCTTTTGTCTTGCTGTTTTTAAGATTTTTTTCTTTATCATTATATTATATTTTTCAACTTTAATTGCAATGTGTCTTGCGATGGCCCGCTTTTTTGATTTATTGGAAGTTCTCTTTGCCTCCCAGATCTGGATGTCTATTGTCTTCCCCAGATAAGAGAATTTTTCAGCTATGATTTCCTGTGATAAATTTTCTGCCCCCCTTTTTCTCTCTTCTTCTTCTGGGACTCTTAAAATATGAATGTTATTATGTTTCATGGAGTCACTGAGTTCCCTATTTTTGTGTATCATAATTCTTCTTCCTCTTTTGTTCATCTTCATTATTTTTTATTATCTTATTTTCTATATCATTTATTTGTCCCTCTGCTTCTTCCACCCCTGTGTTCATTGCATCGAGTCTGTTGTAAATGTCAGTTTTTGCATTTTTCATTTCTTTTATTTTTATTTTATTTTATTTTATTATGTTATGTTAATCACCATACATTACATCATTAGTTTTTGATGTAGTGTTCCATGATTCATTGTTTGCTTCTGACTGATTCTTTTTTAACTCTTTTATATCTGTGGTAAGGGCCTCCCTGAAATATTCCATTCTTTTCTCAAGCCCAGTGATTATCCTTATGATCAGTGGTTTAAATTCTCCATCAGGCATGTTACTTAAAATTGTTTCACTTAGATCTCTGGCTGTGACCTTATCTTCTTGTTTCATTTGGGATGAATTCCTCTGTCTTGGCATTTTGTCTAAGTGTCAGCTTTCTTCTCTGTGTTAGTAAAGTCTATTATGTTTCTTGCTCCTGAGAGCAATGGCTTTACAAAGAAGAGGTCACATAGTTACTGGGACCTGGAGCTTCAGGGAGTGTCTCTGTTATGTGCTGCATGGGTTCTGCTGTTATGTTTTGGTCATTCTATCCTTCTGGCCATTAGTCTGCAGAGGTTCTCCTTGCCTGCAGTGGGCATTGTTTTGTCCTTGGCCAGAATATGGTGAGTTTTTACTTGGTGTGCCCTGATCTGCTTGTTAAATGAGATGTGATACTACTTCCAGTAGAACTGAAGCCCTGAGATATGTTGTGGGGAGAGGTTTGTGCTGGTTTTCTTGGGGAGGGGCCTGCTGCACTGGGACTGAGGCAAGCTTGGCTGAGAAGGGAGTACTGCTTGAGCTCAGGGCTGTGGGACTTGGTGTAAACAAGTCAGGCAGCCAGTGTCTGAGCTATGGCTGCTTACAGCTGGTGACTCTGTATTTATGCTCAGGGGAGGGGAAAGGAAATAGCACCAGCCAGATCCTTTGTTCCCAGAGAGAGGTCTCTGTCACACAGCCTCTCAGGGAAGCACTCAGAGGGTTAGAGTGAATAATCCCTTCCCCCCCCCCCCACTCCCGTGTGAGCCAGGTGTTTTTCAGATTGTTGTTTCCATACTGCCTATGGGTTGTTTGCCTGTCTTCTCTCCAGGTACAGAGCGGTGCCCTCCAGGCCCTACCCCAGCCAAGCCTGCTGACTTTTAAAACTCCAGGCTTTATGGATGTCATGTGGGCAGTGTCCTGTGCTGGTCTTCTGGGCGAGGGGTCTGCTGTGCTGGGTTGAAGCAAGCTTGACTGAGAAGGGCACTCAGGCCAGAGCTCAGTGGGGTGGGACTTGGTGTAAGCAAGTTAGACAGCCAGTTTGGGGGCTGAGCTGCCTTCAACTGGTGGCTCTGTGTTTACACTGAGGGAAGGGGAAATTGCACCCTCTGGCTCCTTTATCCCCATAGAAGAGTCTCCCTGGAAGCTGCCTCTCAGGGAAGTGCTCCAAGAGGAGTGAATAATCTCCCCACTGTGGGCTGCAGGAGTTTTTCAGATCACTTGTTTCAAAGCAGTTTGCTCCCAGGTTGTTTGCCTGCTTTCTCTCTAGGAGTAGGGCAGTGCCCTCAGGGCTCTATCCAAGTAAGCCTATCAACTGTTAAAACTCCAGTCTTTGGGGCGCCTGGGTGGCTCAGTCGGTTAAGCGACTGTCTTCTGCTCAGGTCATGATCTCAGGCTCCTGGGATCGAGCCCCGCATCAGACTCCCTGCTCGGCAGGAAGCCTGCTTCTCCCTTTTCCACTCCCCCTGCTTGTGTTCCCTCTCTCATTGTCTCTCTCTCTGTCAAATAAATAAATAAAATCTTAAAAAACAAACAAACAAACAACTCCAGTCTTTAAGCCAGGCTGGTTGCAAGAACTCAGGAAATTCAGCCTCTCTCATTTTCCCAACCAATAGCTTTGAGGAAATGTTATCCTTGTGTGTTCCCCTGTGTGACCCCCCATCTCTCTCTCTCTCCCTCTTTCCCTCTCCTCTCTCTCTCTCTTTTTTCTCTGCAACCATGGGTCCCTCCCCACCATAGCATCTGAGATCCATTTCTCCACCAAACCATGTCTCCACACTGCCTACTTTCTTTGACATGGCTTCTTCTTTCCCTTCAGTTGTGGAATTTGTTCTATCAGTCTTCAGGTTGATTTCTGGGGTATTTAGAATGATGTGATAATTATCTAGTTGTATTTGTAGGACCAGATGAGCCTAGGGCCCTCCTACCATCTTCTCTCCCCATCTGAATTGTATAAATTCTTTATATATTCTGGATATTGATCCCTTATGTATTATTTGCAAATATTTATTTTTCTATTTCAAAGATGGCCTTTTCATTCTGTTGATAGTGTCCTTTGATGCACAAAAGTGTTTAATTCTGATAAAGCCCAATTTACCTATTTTTTTTTATTTTGTTACTTGTGGTTTTGGTGTCATATATAAGAAATCCTTGTCAAATACCATATGAGACTTTTCTTATATTTTCTTCAGAGTTTTATAATTTAAGATATTACATTTAAGTTTTGGATCCATTTTGATTTGAGTTTTGTTTTCTTTTTAGTTAATTTTTGTGTATGGTTTAAAGTAAAGGTCCAATTTGACTCTTTTGCTTATGGATATCTGGTTTTCCCAACTTTATTTTGGAAAAAAAACTGTCCTCCCCCGTTGCATGAATTGAGTCCCTTGTAGAAAATTATTGACATATAGTGTGAGGATTTATTTTTTATTCCATTTATCTATATGTCTATCTTTAGGCCAATACCACACCATTTTGATATTTGTAGCATTGTAGAACTTTGATAATCACCAAGTATGAGAACTGCAACCCTCTTTTTTATAATTGTATTGACTACAAGTAGTGCCATGATATTGCATATGAATTTCAGAATGTATATTTGTATTTCTGCAAAAATTGTAACTAAAAATTTGGCAGGGATTGCACTGAATTTGTATACCACTTTAGATAATTTGACATCTTAAAATTATTTTTTTCCAATCTATGAACATGAGATATTTTTCCATTTATTTCTGTCTTACTTAATTTCTTTCACTAATAGTTTTAATTTTCAGTGTACATTTTTTTTTACCTCCTTGGTTAAGTTTATTCCTAAGTATTTTACTTTTTATTGATGATATTAACAGTGTAATTGATTTCTTATTTTCTTTTTTTTGTCTTGTTTTATTTTTAGTGTATAGAAATAGTTAAATTTTGTGTGTTGACTTCAACTTCACTGATTTCATTTTTTAGTTTTCATATATTTGGGAAATCTTTATACTTTTCTACATGTAAAATCATGTCATCTGTAAACATAAAACTTAATTTCTTATTTTCAATTTTGATGCCTAATATTTCTTTCCCTTGCCTAATTTCTGTCTTGGACTTCTAATACTATATCAAATAGAATGGGTAAAATATGAAATCCTTGTTTTGTTCCTGATCTTAAAGGTAATATTTTTAGTCTTTTACTATTGAATATGATGTTAGCTGTGGGTTTTCATATATGTCCTTTATATTATTGAGCTAGCTTCCTTTAATTTCTAATTATTGAGTACTTTTATCATGAAAAGGTAATGAATTCTGTCAAATTCTTTTCATGTATCTATCAAGATAATCATGTGATCTTTCTTTTATTATGTTAATATTTATTACATGATTGGATTTTTTAAGTTGAAACATCATTGCACTCAAAGAATAAATTCCAGTTGGTCTTGGTGTATAATATATTTAATATTATGATAAATATGTATTGCTAGTATTTTGTTAAAGATTTTAGCCTCAAAGTTATAAGTAATATTGATCTATAGTCTTCTTTCCATGTAGTGTCTTTACCTAGCTTTGGTATCAAAGTAATGTTGGCCTCATAGATATAGGGTTATAAGTGTGCCCGCCTCTTCAATTTTTGGACAGTTTGAGAAGGATTAGTTTTAACTTTTTAAAAAAAATTATTTGGTAAAATTCATAAGTGTATCAATTACTTCTGATATTTCCTCTGTTGAAAAGTTTTTGATTACTGATTTAATATCTTTTGTAGTTATAAATCTTTCAGGCTTTCAATTTTTCAATGATTTCATTCTTGATACTTGTGTGTTTTTAAGAATTTGTTCCTTTTATCCAGATTATATAATTTATTGGCATAGAAATGTTCATACTATATATTTATAATCTTTCTGTTGTATCAGTTACAGTGTCTTCTCTTTCATTTTTGATTTTAGTTATTTAAAATTTTTTTCTTAGTCTTGCTGAAGTTGGTCAATTTTGTTGCATTTTTTGAAAAACTGAATCTTAGTTTCAAGGGTTTTCTCTAATTTTTCTATTTTGTATTTCATGTCTAATCTAATCTTTATTATCGCCTTAGCTTTGTATTTAATTCATTGTTTATCTAGTTCCTTAAGTTTTACATTTCACCTACTGTTTTGAGGCCATTTTTTTAAATAAGCATTAATTGCAAAAATTTTCCCTTTTAATACTATTTTCATTGCATCCCATTACTTTTGGTATATTGTTTTTATTTTTGTTTGTCCCAAATTATTTTCTAATTTCCCTTCTTATTTTACATTTGACCCACTGATTGTTTAAGAGTGAGTGATTTGGTTGCCACATATTGGTGTATTTTCAGCTTACTTTTGCTATTGATATCTAGTTTCATTCCATTCTCATAGGAAAAAATGTATCATGTGATTTCAATGTTTCAAAATTTATTTAGACTTTTGTTCTTGCCTAACATGTGTTCTATCCTGAAAAATTATTCCATGCCCATGAGAAAATAATGAGTATTTTGTTTTTGTTATGTGGGTTATTTTGCATATATCTATTAGGTTCCTTTAGTACTTTTCAACTACTTTCTCCCCTTATTGATTTTCTGTTTATTTTATCCATTGTTAAAAGTGACATATTAAAGTCTTCAACTATTTTTATAAAACTATTTCTCCCTTTAATTTTGTCAATATTTGCTTTATATATATTAGAGCTCTAAAGTTTGATGCATATATATTTATAATTGTTATATCTTCTAGAATTGACCTTTTCTATTTCTTCATTGTCTTATATAAAGACATTTTTAAATTAAAGTCTATTTTGATTTTTGGTGCAATTGTAAATGGGATTGATTCCTTAATTTTTCTTTCTTCTGTCTCATTGTTAGTGCATAGAAATGCAACTGACTTCTGTGCATTGATTTTATATCCTGCCACATTGCTGAATTCCTGCATAAGTTCTAGCAATTTTGGAGTGGAGTCTTTTGCGTTTTCCACATAAAGTATCATGTCATCTGCGAAGAGTGAGTTTGACTTCTTCTCTGCCAATTTGAATGCTTTTTTTTTCTTTATATTGTCTGATTTCTGAGACTAAGACTTCTAGTACTATATTGAACAACAGTGGTGAGAGTGGAAATCCCTGTCATCTTCCTGACCTTAGGGGATTTTCCCCATTGAGAATGATAGTCACTGTGGGCTTTTTGTATATGGATTTTGTGATACTGAGGTATGTTCCCTCTATCCCTTCACTACTAAGAGTTTAAACAAGAAAGAATGTTATATTTTGTCAAATGTTTTTTATGAATAAAGTGAGAGGATCATACAGTTCTTGTCTCTTCTTTTGTTAATGTGCTCTATCACGTTGATTGATTTGCGATTGTTGAACCACCCTTGCAACCCAGGAATAAATCCCACCTGGTTGTGGTGAATAATCCTTTTAATGTACTGTTGGATACTATTGGTTAGTATCTTGGTATTTTGGCATCCATGTTCATCAGAGATATTGATCTGTAATTCTCCTTTTTGATGAGGCCTTTATCTGGTTTTGGGATCAAGGTAATGCTGGCCTCATAGAACGAGTTTAGAAGTTTTCCTTCCATTTCTGTTTTTTGAACCAGCTTTAGAAGAATAGGTATTAGTTCCTTAAATGTTTGGCAGAATTCCCCTGGGAAGCCATGTAGCCCTGGACTCTTGTTTGTTTGGAGATTTTTGATTACTGCTTTAATTTCCTTGTTGATTATTGGATCTAGGAATAAACCTCATCAAAGAAGTAAAGGATATGTACTCTAAAAACTGCAGAACACTTATGAAAGAAATTGAGGAAGACCCAAAGAAATGGAAAAACATTCCATGCTAATGGATTAGAAGAACAAATATTGTTAAAATGTCAGTGTTACCCAGAGCAATCTACACATTCAATGCAATCCCTATCAAATTACTATCAACATATTTCAGTGTTGGAATAAATAATACTAAAATTTGAATGGAACCAGAAAAGACTTCAAATATCCAGAGAGATGCTGAAAAAAGAAACCAAAGTTGGAGACATCACAATTCCAGACTTCAAGCTATATTTCAAAGCTATAATCATCAAGACAGTATGGTACTAGCACAAAAACAGACACATAGACTAATGGAACAGAATAGAGAGCCCAGAAATGGACCCTCAACTTTATGGTCAACTAATCTTCAACAAAGTTGGAAAGAATATCCAACGAAAAAAAACAAAAAACAAAAAACAGTCTCTTCAACAAATGATGCTAGGTAAATTGGACAGCCACATGTAGAAGAATGAAACTGGACTATTTTCTTACACCATACACAAAATATACTCAAAATGGAGGAAACACCTAAATGTGAGACAGGAATCCATCAACATCCTAGAAAAGAACACAGGCAACAATCTCTTTGATTTTGGCCACAAAACTTTTTGCTAGACATGTCTCCAAAGGCAAGGGAAACAAAGCAAAAATTAACTACTGGGACTTCATCAGGATAAAAAGCTTTTCCACAGCAAAGGAAACAGTAAACAAAATTAAAAGGCAACCTACGGAATGAGAGAAGATATTCACAAGTGACTTATAGATAAAGAACTTATGAAACTCAACACCCAAAAAATAAAAAAAAAATCCAGTCAAGAAATGCGCAGAAGACATGAACAGACATTTCTCCAAAGAAGACCTACAAATGGCCTACAGACACATGAAAAAAATGCTCAACATCACTTGGCTTCAGGGAAATACACATCAAAACCACAATGAGATACCACCTCACACCAGTCAGAATGGCTAAAATTAACAATGTTGGAAACAACAAATATTGGCAAGAATGTGGAGAAAGGGGAACCCTCTTATACTGTTGGTGGGAATGGGAGCTTATACAGCTACTCTGGAAAATAGTATGGAGGTTCCTCAAGAAGTTAAAAATAGAGCTATCCTACGACCCAACAATTGCACACTAGGTATTAACCACAAATATACAAAGGTAGTGATCCGAAGGGGCACATGTACCTCAATATTTATAGCAGCAATGTTCACAGTAGCCGAACTGTAGAGGAAACCCAGATATCCATCGACAGACGAATGGATAAGGAATATGTGGTATATACATACAATGGGATATTACTCAGCCATCTAAAAAGGATGAATACTTACCATTTACGTCAACGTGGGTGGAACTGGAGGGTATTATTCTGAGTGTAAAAAGCCGATCAGAAAAAGACAATTATTATATGGTTTCACTCCTATATGGAATATAAGAAATAGCACTGAAGATCATAGGGGAAGGGAGGGAAAACTGAATGGGAAGAAAATAGACAGGGAGACAAACAGTGAGAGACTTAACTATAAGAAACAAACTAAGGATTGCTGGAGGGGACGTGGGTGGGGGGATAGGGTATTTGGGTGATAAAATAATAGACCAGATTTGATAAAATAATAGCCCCTAGCTCCCCAAATTTGAGGAAAGTATGGCTATACAAATACAAGAAGCACAAACAACAAGTAGAATAAATCTAAAGAGACTCACACTGAAAATACATTATCATCAAATTCTCAAAAGTCGGACAGTGAGAAAATCTTGGAAGAGATACAGAAGTGATTTGTCACATACAATGGATCCTCAGTAAGATTATTAGTGAATTTTTCAGTAGAAACCTTTTTATTTTATCAAATAAATTTTCAGCCACTTTTCGTTTTAGGATTTCAATAATGCATATATTGGTTCACGTAACAGAGTCTTTTTACTTTATAGTTCTTGTTTCTTTGTGTTTCTCAGACTCAATAGTTTCAAATGACTTTTCTTCAAATAATTGAAAATTAGGCCAGCTTTTTTTTTTTTTTTACATTATGTTTAGTTAACCAACATATAGTACATCATTAGTTTTTGATGTAGTATTCAACAATTCATTAAAAAAGTGGCCAGCTTACCCAATCTCTGCAGCTTGGTGGTGCAGATCTTCAGTAATTAGCAGGGCATGTTCTGAGTTTTTATATCAGCTCAGGGCTAAGGCTTAAGATATTGGTTCTTTTCTGGGGATACATCCTGCTTGGGCTTATGTGTGCTTTTCTTTGATTCCCCCATATATACTTCTGTTGCTAAATGTTTTAATTTCCTAAAGAGACTCACCCTAGAATCTCCTCATGACTATAGATGTTTTATTTTATTACCAGCCCATCCCTTGCCCCAAACACCCATACATCTACAGTTTCCTTGAAGCTTTCATGTGTTGAAACATTCTCCACTACTTTCTGCAACTTTTGCCAGACTGATACAAAGTATTTTGCTTTTCCTTGTCTGAGCTCAAAATCAGAAGAGACAAGAAGCCTGTGTCTTGGGTGGCCCACAGACAACTTGGAGCATTGTAACTAAATTCCACTTTGCTTCTTTCAGTTCAAGGGGAAAAAAATGAGAATTGAAAATTTTTTTTTTCCTAAAAGTACTATACAGGCATAACTTGACTTGTTGCTCTTCACTTCATTGCCCTTTGCAGGTGTTGCATTTTTTACAAATGGAACTTTTGTGGAAAGATTTTGTTGAGCAAGTCTATCAGTGTCATTTTCCAACAACATTTGATCACTTCAGATCTCTATATCACAATTTCCTGATTCTTGTAATATTTCAAACCTTTTCATTAATACTATGTTTGTTATGTTAATCTGTGATCAGTGATCTTTGATATTATTATAATTATTTGGGACACCATGAACTGTGAGCCTAGAAGGTATCAAATTTAATTGATAAATGTTGTGTGTGTCTTGACTGTTCCACTGACCAGCTCTTCCCCCATCTCTCTCCCACTCCTTGGGCCTCCCTATTCTCTGAGACACAGCAATATTGAAATTAGGCAAATTAATAACCCTATAGTGGTTTATAAGTTTTCAAGTGAAAGGAAGAATCACACATCTCTCACTTTAAATCAAAAGCAATAAATGATTAAATAAGGCTCCAAGATGATGATGTAGAAAGACCTTAAACTCACCTTCTCCACAGACATACTTAATCTACACCAATTTATAGAGCAATTCCTCCTGAAGAAAAACTTAAAGTTAACTGAACAGCTTCCACACAGCAAAAGATAGACCACATAGATAACAGCAAGTGAGATGGAGACAATGGTAACCAAGGAAGCACCTACCCAGGAAGTTGTGAACTACAGTGGGGAAGGATAGTACTGAGGTTCCAAGACCATATTCATCTACCCTGGGGTGCACATGCGCACACACACACACACACACACACACACACAAGCTGTGTTTTCAAAGAGCAACTAGAATATAAATGACCTAGCCTTACTACCCTAACAAATGATGGGAGAGCTGCTGGAACTCTCTTTGTATTGGAAGGGCTGATAAGCACCATGGTTTATATTCTCCCTTCATCTTGATAGTGCAGACTAGAGCAGGATCTGGATACCATAGCCAGTTGAGTGGACCCTTGACCCTTAGCTCACACTAGCTCTGGATGCCCTTTGGCACAGGATAAAAAGCTGGAGCTTAAAAGAAAAACTAGAATATAGAATAACTTAGATGGGAGTTGAGTCCAGGGGTCCAGGTGCCCTAGATGATCAAAGTGACCCCACTGCAGTGTACACTGGGACATGCCTGGTCAATGCTCACTACAACTAGAGTCATCTTTCTAAGCTGACACAGATGAAAAGCACCCCAAAACACTCCAAGTATGTCCCACTTTGGTTCTGGAACTCTCCAGGACACACCCTGCATGGAGTGCCCTAAGAAACCTACCTCAATCCCAGATATCTTGTCAGGGTGCCCATTGCACAGACCATCTCAGGACATCCTGACTTGCACCAACTTCAGCTTCAGCTATCCTGCTAAAATGCCTTCTGTACGGGGAGCCCCAGTACCACCTCAGCCCATTCCCACTTCTGCTTCAGTTATCCTACCATGATTCTTCTTCATGGAGAGCCATTAGACTGCCCTGATATGCACCCATTTCAGCTTAAGTTTTCCTGCCAGGGAACCCTCTCTGCAGAGTCCCACACTGCCCCAGCCTGTTCCCATTTCAGCTCCAGCCATCACCCAAGGCAGCCTCAACACAAAGTGCACTTGGACCCCAAGCCCACACAACCACAGCTCCAGCCACCCAGCCAACTTTACCAGGCACACACAGTCAACCCAGGGGAAAGACATTAAAAAAATTACTCCAAGTTTAGAAGAAGCAGCTGTTCATCTTAATTTATAGAAACAAACACAGAAAGTAAAGGAAAATGATGAGACAGAGGAATATGCTCCAAGTGAAAAGACAAGACAAAACCTCAGAAGAAAAATAAATGAAACAGAGATAACCAATTTACCTTATCAAGAGTTCAAGGTTATTGTTATAAAGATGCTCATTGGATTAGAAAGAGAAAGAATAAACTCATTGGACTAGAAAGAGAACTTGAATAGAAAATTTATTTTAAAAAATCAGAATGGAAGAATACAGTAATTAAAATGAAAAATACACCAGAAGAAATCAACAGTAGATTAGAGAATACAAAAGAACAGATCAATGATATGGGAGACAGAATAATGGAAAGCCCTCAAGTTGAACAGAAAATAACAATAACAGTAACAACAACAATAATAATAGTATAGGTTAAGGGATCTCTTGAACAACACCAAGTGAACAAACTTTTGTATTATAGGAGTCCCAGAAAGTGGAAAGAAGGAGGAAAAAGCAAACAAAACAAAACAAATCAAACAAATAAACAAACAAAAAAAAACTTATTTGTAGACATAATAGCTAAAAAATTCCCAAACACAGAGAAGAAAATAGACAACAGGAATTGGGAAGCACAGAAAGTTCCAAAAAACATGAACCCAAGGAGGTACACACCATGACACATAATAATTAAACCATCAAATATTAAAGATAAAGAGAAAATTCTGAGAGGGCGGATCAAGATGGCGGAGAAGTAGGAGACCTGGATTTCGTCTCCTCTCAGGAATTCAGCTGGATAGGGATCAAACCATTCTGAACACCTACAAACTCAACAGGAGATCGAAGAAAAGAATAGCAACAACTCTCTGAACAGAAAAGCGACCACTTTCTGGAAGGTAGGACGTGCGGAGAAGTGAATCCGAGACGTTATTCGGGAGGATAGACGGCGGGGGAGGGGCCTCCGTCGGCCGCTTCTGGCAAGTGATAGAGCCGCGGAGCACAAAATCGGAACTTTTAGAGTCTGCTCTGCTGAGGGACGTCACTCTGGTGGCGAAGTGGGGGGTGGAACCCTCGCGGGACAGTGTGGTCTCAGGACCCTCGGGGTCACAGAAAGACCGGGGGTGCCTGAGTGCGGCAGAGCTCCCAGGGATCGGAGCGGGGAAGCCGGCTGCAGAGACGGAGCCCAGGCGCGGGCTCTCAGCTCGGGGTTGTCATAGACCGTGATCCGCAGCACAGTCGGGCCACTGCTCCTCCAGCAGGGACCCAACAAGCGGCAGATCCGGGGAGACTCACCTTCTTCCCCCGGGAGGAGAGGTGCGGGAGCGCACCGC